>NC_072892.1:77341972-77645003 GCF_027943255.1 Anastrepha obliqua
ATTAGCAATATGTGGCGTTGGATATCATACTACATCTGCCACCCCTAGATCTCTTCTGCAAATACTTAGCGGCCTGCTCCGCTGTAAGGCTCAAAGCGAGCTCACAATGGAAGACTATCACACATGGACACTCAACCATCTTAGACTCCTACACATACCCAGTGACTGTGATTATCACCCTCCCATTCTCTGCTTCGAAAGGAATTTCCTAAGACCCAACACACCCGTTAAGATTTACACGGACGGGTCTAAAATGGACACCGGTGTAGGATCGGGGTTATTTTGCGGATCACTGTAGTGTTTTTCAAGTGGAAATAAACGCTATTCATGTAGCCTTAAAATGGCTAAAGATAAACAGAATATCTGCATTCTATCAGACAGCCAAGCTGCCCTACGAGCCCTGGATACATTCCAAACAACATCAAGGAGTGTCTTACGTTGTCGCCAATCTCTAAATGAGATGCCCAAACAATATCGTATAATCTTATGCTGGTAGGGCAGACCAACTTGCAAGAGAAGGTACCTGTTTGCCAGACATAAGTAATTTTATGGAGATACCTCTCGCAACTTGTAAGCTTGTCATTAAGGACGCATTAATCAGGTCTGCAAATCAAAGATGGATTAGCGTTAACACCTGTGAAATTGCTAGGCAAACATGGCCAAGGCTAAATTTACGTCTGTCCAAGAGTATTATAAAACTGAATAGACTTCAAATCAGGACCTTAGTAGGGGCCCTCACAGGACATTGTCTCATAGGAAATCATGCAAAGAGATTAGGCGTTTACACGCATGATTTCCGTCGTAGCTGCAGAAATGAGGAGGAATTGGAAACAATTCAACACCTTTTTTGCACATGCCCAGCTCTAGCCAGAAGCAGGAACCGATTTTTAAAATCCTACTTCTTAACGAATATAGATAATCTATACATTTTAGGTATCAACAACCTTTTACGCTTTGTCAAAAGCTCAGGATGGTTTAATATGGAGAGGGAAATGTAGCTCAGCCCCCGCGGTTCACAACGGACCCATTTCGTGGTCTAAGTGGCATCGTTGTCTCTATGTGCGATGCGGCTGCCAAACCTACCTACCTAACCCTCCGCACCCAAAGGCGGCGCAAACCCAATAAAGGATGTAAGCTCCAATTATATCATATTATTTCGATATTATGAATTTTATAAATTAATTCTGTGTGTCATTCTCTTTTTAATCATTCTGAACACACGAAATTTCCTGACACATTTTTTGGAAGGCGTAAAAGATATACCCGAGAATCCTGATATAAGCTTATTTTTATTACTAGCCATGTTTTTTTTTATTATAATGAAAATGCTCCTCTAGGGACTCACTAATCACGACAGCTATCATGAGTTTTGTCGACCTTTGACTCGTATCAATTCCAACTAGAAACTTTGTGAACTTATAGCAATCCCCTTATATCCGGCAGCAGTCCAATCAATATCAAATTTGTTACAAACTAATTTAAAACTTTATACTTATATCAGATCATGCTTTTTTTTTGTGCGAAATGCATCGAAAAAATTTTAAGTAAATATTACATTTGCATTAAAAGAAAACGATAATTTTTCTGCTGTTTCGTTTTAACCAATATGCTTAATTTTTTTTTAATTTTTATTACACTACGAATTAACTAGTTTACTTTTAAGGCAAGAAGGAGAAAACATATGCCCCTCTTCTTCCATGCTTCGTAAATGCAACCCTCAAATAAGGGAGTGTCAAAACGCCCTTGTCATTACTTACCTAACCTTCTATAATTGAATCATGGGAAAAGGGTACTTAAAAATTATCAAATTTTATAATGACACAAAATTTTAAAACTATTTTTCCATAATTTATATATATTGATAAAAGTTTTGTATACAATATACATATTTTATATATGTATATTAGTAATCAGGTGACGGAATTTCGACGTCACATTTTCCATTTATTTATTAGTCACATTTACTTATTAACATAGTCACATAAACACACGAATACATGTGTTTATTACAATAAGTTTCAATAGTTTAAGCTAACATAAATAGAATAAAATATATTATTATCAGATTTTTTCTAAGTGTATAAATAAGTCTGTGTATTAACATTTCCGGATAATCTGAACGTGCGCTATTTAAATAGTTTGATACGCGTGCTTACAAAGATGGCACAAGCCATATCAAAAGACATCGCGAATATTCCAACAACATAATCGCTGTAACAATATAAGCTCAAAACCAAGTATATGGTGAGCATATAACAAGTGCACTTTATCGTGAAATCATACGCAGATATGGGCTGCCAAGAGTATAATTTTATTTTTATTGCCTTCATTTTATCTCTAGTTCATGAAGTGGTAGCAGATTTTCCAAGTAAATGGTAAAATAAATGTGTGTTCCAAAGGGCATGACAATGTTAATAACACGAGTATTGTTCTTAAATTAAATGTGTTTCAGTCCTTTTACGATCTATCAGGAATATGAGACAAAACCGAACATATATGTGTCCTCATCTGCTGCAGCTGCTTTTGCCGAGTTGGACGTAAGGAATACTGCAAGAGTTAGGCATAATGATGTCAGTCACTTAACTAGTGCCATTGTACCTAGTTTGAATGAACTACTATTCAGCTCCGAAAAGTCTGAAAAATTTCAGTGCACTTCACCGCGTTCAAACTGCGCGAGTGATTCGAAAAACTTTTATTATCGAACCTATGATGGGTCATGCAATAATTTTCAAAATCCCGACTATGGAATGGCAAAATCTAGGTAATTTTATGTTGAATTGTTAAAAGTGTGCTTTCAAGTAAAAACAAATCAAAGTACCATAACCGAAATGTTCAAATTTAAATAAATACATAAGTGTGGTATTTTTCAGAATATTTTCTCAATAGAATAATGAAAATAATCAGTTCTTTTAATTGTTTATTACATAATACGTGTTGTGTATGTTGAAATCAAGGAGGATTTTTACTTTCTGGGATTTGCAGTTTTGATATGATTATAATAATTATTAAACTAATTACATGTGAAAAACTCTATAATAATTATAATAATAATATAAAAAGGAATATAATTAAAAATAGTCATTACCCGTTAGCTTGATTCTAAATATGCCTTCACATTCTAATTTTTTTCATCTACTTTCAAAATATATTTTTCGATACATTTTAGGTATACTCGAATGATGCCGCCGAAATATGGTGATGGTGTTTACTCTCCAACAATCTCAATCACTGGGGCACCATTACCAAATAGCCGTCTATTATCATTGTCCTTATACGGAGAAACTACCTTGCCGGATGATTTTCGAACGATGGCGTTTTTGCAGTGGGGTCAATTGGTGGCTCACGACATGACACATTTTGTTAAAGGAAACACCAGTGGTAACTATACTGAAATTTACTTATTAATATTGAATAAGAACAAAATCAAATTTCGATTACGCCGGTTTCATATGATTTTTATCTTTGCCTTAATATGTTTTTATTTTGTGATTTAACAAACCGATGAAGTCGTAGAATGCGTGTATATAAATACTGGTATCTTAAAAAAAAAGGCCAATCTGTGATATATTTTAAAATCTCTTCAGAATTCTTGCCAATTTGCAATAGTTTGCAAGCAAAATAATTATTTTAAAATGTTTCAGCACAAGCTGGATACATTAATTTCTGGGTGGATTTAACAGAAAAGACAGCACGGTCAAGACAAACTGAAGAAAAAACCACTTCTTTAATTGCTGGTTCTTGCTTTAGTTTGCTACCTAAAAAAATAAGTCATATTGATTTAAAGCAGTTTTGAAACATCCACTAAATACGCACGTAAAGCAATAAATAGTTATTAGTTTATTTTTTATAATACATTTATTCTCAATTTTGTGTGCTCTATACAATTATTACTAATTTAATTTTGAATATTTTTAGACGACTGTTGCTCTCGTCCTGAAAGTTTATTCTGCTATCCAATTATTCTTCACCCGCTCGGACCAATTTCGCAGAGTTCTTCGAAGGGGTGTTTAAATTTCGCCAGAAGTACTTCTGATTCCGATGCTGTATGTCCCGCTAGTGGTTTGCCATATTCAGAGAAAATAACAATGACCTCAGCATATCTGGATTTGTCGTTTGTTTATGGCAACTCCGTAAGGCAAAACAGAAAATTTCGTGTATTTAAAAGTGGCCTACTAAAAACAAGTTTAGTGAATAACCGTGACTGGCTGCCATTATCCACCAATCCTGAAAGTGATTGTGGAGAAGGAAATTATCAATGTTACGATATACCAGATATGCGTAACCAATTCATCCCAACAGTTGCAGTGTTGCATACCATCCTTGTGCGCGAACATAACCGAATTGCGAGAAAACTTGAACAATTTAACCCTCATTACTCGGATGAGACACTTTTCCAAGAGGCAAGAAAAATAAATATCGCTCAATATCAAAAGATTACGTTTTATGATTGGTTGCCGCTTCTTATTGGACCTTCGTATGCTTATAATAAAGACCTATTATACCACATTACGCAATATGAGTACTCATATGATTACGATCCAGCCGTTAATGCCGCACCTTACGCAGAATTCGCTGCAGCCGCTTTTCGTTACTCACACAATCAAATACCTGGATGGTTTTCGTACGTTTCAAATTCCAAACTGTTTAGAACTATCTCATGAACTAATTAAACATGATCACGTATTCGAAAGAGGAAGAAAAAAGTAATTGTCTGACCGTGGCGTCAACCTATTACAAAAAAAAAAAAGAACAAAGAAAGGAAACAAAAAAGGGTTGAGTGCGATTATTAATGGTATTTATTATAAAAATTAAGAAATAGAATTGATTGAAAATTACGAATGGTAGAAAGTGGCTCACAAACGCGGAGCAATAGCACGGCTAGATTTTTAAAAGCGCTACGCACCAGTTTGTTTTTCAAATTCGATGACAAATACACGGCTGGATGATTACGTGATCTATATTAATTGGTTCATGAAACTAATTTTTCATTTGAATGGCATTACGATTCTCGAAAAAAAAAAACGGTATGCTGCAGTCATCTTTTACCAAACAGGTTTCCATAAGTGGGGTTTCACCTTAATAAAACTCCATCTTGCTAAATTTATTCATGCTTCAAAGCCCAAAACAAGTTTTTCGCATTGTTAAAGTTCATCAATGAATGGATTAGTTGTACGGAAAAGATTTCAGCGTCTCATTTTTTCAGTGCATATTAATTCGAAACCCCAACAGATTCGAAAAAACATGGGGATTAATGTTTATCCTTTTATTTATTCAACAGATTAGTCTCTTCAAGACGAAATTTCAATCAAACATTGCGGTTAAGTGATCATTTCGAGCGGCCTGAGAATCTGAATTTGATGTGGGATAATGATAACTTTGACTCCCTTATTCGTGGCTTATGTACACAACTACAGAAGCGTCCCGACAGTAACATAGACAAAGAGGTATGATCATATAATATATGGCCTCTTCCTTTCGCCAAGAATTAGCAAGTGGCGAATAGATGAAGCAACTGGTATAAATGAAGATATATTGGCAACGCCGGAATAAAGCGGTTTTAAATTACATTTGTTTGTAAGATGTGAGTTATACCAATCTAATTAGCTGTAACCATAGTCGCTAGCAGCGAATCTTACTCGATAACTTTGTTGTTGCTTTCGCATGCAAATTTTTCGTTAAGTTAATCGAGCATAAAAATAGCGAGCGGTGAAATGGTGAATAGAAGAGGTCTATAATTACATACATATGTAAAATATAAGCAGCTTACGATTTGGGAAAGAAAAATACAAATTAAGACCAAATAGGACCTTAGTATAACGTTGCAATCGCATCTTACTTTTGGGTTTGCTGTCGCTAGCGTATTTAAGCGCAAACACTAGGTAAAACACAAAATCCCTTGCAAATAGGTATCATAACCCAAACCCCTTGCAAACCCATATTTCATGGTGTGTTTGTGTCGATTTGAATGCATTTTAATATTAAAAAAAACATCAGTAATTCAAAATTTGTCATATTTAGGGGGCGTCCATAAATTACGTGAGGTGTTTTTTTCAATTTTCTCTACCTCCCTCCCCCCCTGATGAGATGTCGTGAGATTTTATTCAACCCCATCCCCCATCCCCCAATCTCATGTGAGATTTTTCAAAATGTGGGTTTCTTATGTAAACGCGTTGGATTGTTATTGTAAAAAGAAAAAAAAATTGCTTCGTGCTTTTATTTACGACTAGTTAAGACTAGTAATCAATATTGCTGAGAGTTATAAGTGTAATAAAAATTTAACAATACGAGTAGAAGACTTAAATCGTAACTACTCCGATTAAAAAAAGAATATCTACTCTAATTCAGTCCATGGAGAATCATGCGCGGTTTCAAGAGAGACTATTGGGACCAACATGTCCATATGATTTTCAGTAAAATCATCTGCTCCTTCAACTTCGTTCTGATCTAGCCACACTAAGCCGTTGTCGCTTGCGCACAGTAACTCATTAGCTCGTCTTGCGACAATCCGTAAGGGTCGCACTTTGCGGTGCATACGCGCTTGCTTAGCTGGTGCAATGTGAGCTGCTCGCCTGTGCTCTGCAGCTCTTGTGATAGATGCGAAGTAAATACCGCATGTACTGCAGCATATTTTCTCTAAATTATCACGTATACTTGGGCAATAGAGATCATAAGGCGTGCTGATGACGGCATTCAGCGGTTGAATCGGTAGGCGTATTCGAAATGGAGCAAATGACTTTCCGTCATGTTCTTTAAAGTCCGGAATTATCAAACGTCAATCAACCTAAGTGATAGGGTATGGAGGTGGCAGAAAACGGTCGTGAAGAATCATATGCAGATCACTCCGGCGTGGGCTGCCGCAGTTCTGATCATCGCATTTCACAACCTAAAAAAAAATAAAAAACAATTTCCCTTTGTAACTCTTAATAAAAATTTGTTGACATTCGAGCTCGTTAAAAAACTAAAAAAAAAAAAAAAAAAAAATAGGCACGCATAAAAATTTGATATGAATCAACTGCAATATAACTGGAGTAAATATTGGCTCTCTCTAAACAAAGAAGGTTGGAACCTGTCCGTATGTCGCTGCCACTCAGCTCGTACGCTCTTGTTCATTGAGTCGCGCATTCGGCTGATAGTGGTGCGAAAACAAACGACGGGCTACACTGTACCGTAAATTCAGATTAAATTGAGCTTTTTTGGTATAAAACAAATATGGTGGTTTGACAGCAGTAATGTATAACGTCGAAGTATGAATGAAATTATTTTCTTTCGAACGAATTAGTGAATGATCTTAATCATACTACGATTACGCTTAAGATTAAATCTTAAGCATGTACAATCTGGATAATGGACCAAAATAGTATAATTTTTTTTTTCTTTTAATCAGAAAAAAAATTGCGTGATATTTGCCGAGACCCCCCCCCCCCCCCCCTCTCTCCTCCGTAAGATTAGATGAGATTTGACTCAACCCCCTCCCCCCCTTAAACATCTCACGTAATTTATGGACGCCCCCTTACTGTGTATCTAAATCCTTCAAAGTCTTTTTTGCCAAATGGTTAACAGTTCGATTGAAGCTGTAGAAATTTAATATCTAAAATGGTTCAGTTGTTCTTGTTGGAACAATAAATACATATTAGCCGTCGTAGCCGACTGGGTTGGAACGTGATTACCATTCGGGAGTGCGTAGATTCGAATTTTCGTATATGAAACACCAAAATGATAGAAAGCTATTTTCTAATAGCGGACACCAGTCGGCAGTCAATGGCAAACTTCCGAGTGTATTTCTGCCATGAAAAAGCTCCTTATAAAAAATATCTACCGCTCGGAGTCGGCTTAAAACTATAGGTCCCTCCATTTGTCCAGAAAAGGCGTAAGGGTAAATTATATATATATATATATAAATGGGCGCGTCAATATATATAGAACGACTTTTCGACATCGTTCCTGGCAGATCCGAATTCTACATAAAGCTCTAAGAAAAAAACTCCATTCAAGAATAGCGCTATATTCGATTCCGAGTACGCCAAGTTTTAAAAATAACTGGTTATTTGAAAGCGCTGATATATAGTACTTATAATTTCAAATACATATTTCTTTTACGTGGGAATGATTATATTAAAGTTGGTAGAAATATCTAACTTGCAGGAACGTTATCTGGTTTGCACAGGGTATGTCCCTTTAATGAGTATTTACCGAAGATTTACATGAGTATTTACCCAGGTATTCTATCTAACAAGAATTAATCAAACAACTCTCGGTAATAAAATATAAGTATTAACTCTTTCCGGCGCACTGAAAAAAATCGCTAAAAATTAAACACAAAGATTTTTTTATTTCATTTATTCGAGACATTTAATGAAGAAAATGTAAAAAAAAAATGTTTATTCTTACAGGATTTTGTACAAGGATGTGGTACGATTTTTATACCATCGCGCATGGTTTATGAAACTCATTGAAACAAGTTTTTGTTTTGCTGAGGCAAGGTGGCACATTACAACTTGAGCACATCCACTGAGTCCTTCTTTGGTGGCTTGTCGTGCTGCAGTACGCACATCTACGTAAGGTTGTTCTGACTGGTTGGTGAGATGACGAGGATTGTAGGCTTGGATCTACATACGGTTTATTTTTCTTTATGCGGACTCTAGTTTGCTTTTTATTTTTGGTTCCAAGAGTAGGTGGTGAGGCTGAACTGCATAGTATTGAAATCAAATCAAGTTTGAAGTCCTTAAAGGATAAGTGGTACCCTATGCTATTAGAAATAATAAAAGAATTCACGAGTGCAATATCAAGAAAGTGAAAAAATATTCGGTGCCACCACTTGCGGCTTTTTCTGTTCAGCTCGTAGTACTTCTTTAGCTGATCTAACTTGTCAACGTTATTCATGTGCATATTATAGTCGTGTATTATTTCAGGCTTTTCGATTTCTTTGACAGAACCATCGCTTTGGCGTTGTTGTACCATTACAAATTTACTCGGATCATGAAAGTTAGATAAAGCTGTAACCTCTCTTTTGTCAATCTACTCCATAAAAAGTATACCAGAATCACTAATTTGCCAATCATAGTCGCCCCGTTTTAATTGCTTACCAGGTCTAATATCGGTAGGAAGAAATTTTGGATTGGTTCGCACTGTTCCGCATCCATTTATCAACTGCTTTTTCAGTTCAAGAATCAAGTTGAACGAAGTGAAAAAATTATCGAAAAACACTTTATGATGTTTCCCCCCAAAATAGGTAGTTAAGCCGAGATCGACCCGTTCTCCAAGTTTTTTTTCGACTAGATCTCCTTTTTTACCCGTATATAGTATATCTCCAACCCTGCTTAAGTTTTTTTAACCATTGTCATTTACATACGTATATACCGCGCGGTGGTATACTTCTAGTACCAGGAACTTTAAACACTTTCCACACAAAGTCTTCTGATTATTTTTATTCCATTGGCTGAGTAATTAATTCATTAAGACTTTATTTTATTAAAATTGTAGGAAAACGATGCTGTTCGTGCTTTTATTTACAAAATATGATAAATTCTGAGTAACACTTTAATACTTCAACAATTTACTCATTTTGCGCATGAAAAACATATATATTTATCTCTTTCAAACACTTGTTATATTATTTTTTAGAAAATATAAGCTTAAATTTGCCTGTATAAGTGGTAAAAGAATTATACCAATGCGCATAAAATGCAGGAAAAACATTTAAATAAGTGGTATAAATTTTATACCAGCGCCCCGGAAAGAGTTAATAAGAACTTATTTGAGGTTTATTTATAAATACATATAAATACATTTATACGTACTCACATCTACTACAGATAAAACACTTCTTTGATCGTAAAAGCTTCGAAGTATTTGGAGCTGATTTGAAAGCAATTGATATACAGCGTGGGCGAGACTATGGATTACCATCTTATAATGACATGCGAACCTATTGCGGATTACCACGTGCTTACGACTGGTCAGGATTTTCCAATGAAATATCACAAGATGTACGTATAACTTAAGATTCATATATACAAGAAGGTGGCATAAGACCAAAAACAATGTTTTGTACATTAGAATGTCTCGAAAAAAAGTAGAGTGGTAGTAAAATATACCAGCTTTTCATCGTTTCATTTTGTGATGACATCTTAAGGTTCAAAGCAAAAGAAAAACATACCAGCTGGTGTACTGATTTCACCTTGTATAGATTCTTCTTAGCATAAGTGTATAGAGCAAAGCAAATTCATATAAGGTGAAGTTACTGAAGCAGCTGATTTTTCTATTTTTCTTGCGATTCGGTGGTTTAAATGTCAAAGTGATCTGTTTTTTGTTCTTGTTTTATTTGTTTATTTTCTGATTGAAAGTTCAAACCACTTTGAATCAATTGATTTTCTACTACTACTATCAACTTGTTTGGATTCGCTTGATATTGTCTGAACAGTGTAATTGATTCATATACATGTGCATGTATATGTACATATATGTATACTTGTAAGTACATGCATACATATATTCGACTTCGCACTTTTTTCTTGAGAGCATTAAATTACTAGGCTTGAAGAACTCAAAAAATATCCTTGAACACCAATTATTTATTGCTCGGAAAGAATAAAGTTGTGTAAAATATGTGATTTTCTTAGAAGTCCTTTGATGTTATGTATGCACATACATATGTATAATAATTACTATAATTAGTGTGGAATTTGGAATTTTTAATTTCAGAAAATTATTGTAATGCAGAAGCTTTACGCATCTCCCGACGATGTAGATTTATCTATTGGTGGCTCGCTGGAAGCACACGCACCGGAATCTATTTTAGGGCCTACGTTTCAATGTATAATAGGACGACAATTCCTCAAAGCTCGAGTGGGTGATCATTTCTTTTTTGAGCGGTACAATCCAATAAGTGGATTTTCAAAAGGTTTGTAACAAGCATTTTAAACATATATTTAAATAAGTATCGGCCGAATTTTCAAGTTTTTGTTAGCAGGATATTAATGGTTTTTAAAATATTAATTTGTAATGAGAAAAACAAAACACACATATATGAGAACAAATGTTCTTTTTTCTGAAAAATTGTTTGGCGAGTCGTAAACACTCTGCTTAAAATTGATATTACTTTATATAAAATGGGGTAATAAAATTCGCTGTTTAAAAAACTAAAATAACCCCCTCAGACACCAATCATACAATACCCAGCGACCACAATAGCCAACTGAACGTTGACTGAACTCAAGAATACAAGACGTGCCTTCATAAGTGACATGACATCAGTACAGAAAATAAGCAAGCAAAAAGAAGAGGAAGAACAGCGGAAGTTAGTGCGAAGCCAAGAATACAGAAATAAGACGATCATACAATGCATTTGGATCTGAAGACATGTTTATTTGTTGTACTGACGTCACTCAATTGCCAAGCAAAGGAAGAAAGTAATTGTTATTATTATAGAGTTACTCCATCTCGGCAGGGTGCGCAACTAACGGATATACTTGTAATCTTATTATTATTATTTTAGAGTTACTCCATTATTATTATTATTATTATTATTATTATTATTAATAGTATTATTGCTGTGGCAAGGCACATTTAAGAGATAGCAGCAGCAGAATTGCAATTTTGACTTTTTTATATATTTGGTCTCTTAACTCTTCATCGATTTTGAAATTCTAGCACCAATGCATTGCTCTTGTTGTTTTTGCTCTAGTGCTGCTTCCTGCTCCCTGTGCCTTGTCTTGCACAAAGCTTTGTACCCAGGCCAGTCCACATATATAGAGCAACAACAATATTCAACAATTTTTTTTTTTTAATTTGGCATTTTGAATGCTAAAATTTCAATAATAATGTAAGCAAACAAAAAAAAAGTAATATTACGGAATCAGGTACCTCTGACAAATAGCAAATCTCAAGAAAAATGCTCCTTTTTTCGCGATTTTGACAATCAGCTAATTTGCTGAAGTAACAATATAATATCTGGATTCATTTTATTGTTGTGTTGCTGCGACATTCCCTGCAACGCCGTTCTCTTTCTCGTTTATTCAATAGTTACGTCACACCTAGAAATACTCTTAGCGGATGTCGCAATCTTGTAATCTGTCATTCTAGGCCACGTTCTGTAGTCTCTCAAACCTAAAAAGCTTCAAAAACCTTACGAGCTTAGACTCTTGCCGATGCCGGTTGAAGTATACTTATACATACAGGGTTGCCAATATTCGATGGACCCATCTGGCAACCCTGTATCTTTTGACAGAGACGTCAGACCGCTTAATGACATACCGCGTTGGAAGCGTTAGTCCAAGCAGATTTTTATCATGGAACAGTACACGCCACGCGAGCGCTCCCAAATTGTTGAAATTTACATTCGACAAAAGAAGTCAATTGTGAAAACTCAACGTGCGTATAAAAAATTAAATAATGTGAAAAGTGCGCCTTCTAAGAACACCATTAAACGTTTGTACGAAAGGTTTTCGACTGGTGATGCTCTTTCTAACTTAAAGAGGCCAAATCAAAACCGACCAAGGCGTCGCCAAGGACATCCCAAAATCGCCGTTCTCAGCAGTTCGGCATTGCTCGGACCACTTTACAACGAATTATCCGAATTGATTTGCATTTATTCCCGTATAAGATTCAATTGACGCAAAGATTGTTGCCTGCGGATAAGCCTCGTCGATTGGAATGGGCCCAAAGAGTCATCGAAATTCGTCGGGCCCGTCGAATATGGGCAACCCGTACATATCACTATGTATTGAATACAGTAAGTGGCGCCTTCCAAAAACTGCTATTATACATTACTTTTGGCGAATTTGACAATTGAGTGTCGTCAATACAGAAAATCAACATTTATGCGCAAATGTATGCGCATGCAGATGTATGTGTGCACGATTTATTCTATATTCTTAGCTTTCCATTCACTTTTGCATATTCTTCCCCTTTTTTGTGGTTGTTTAGTCTCTGCCATATATATATTTATATGTACATATATATATAATTGGTGCGTACATCCTTTCTGGGTGTTTGGCCGAGCTCCTCCCATTCGGCTACGGCGGCCCTATGTATGCCAATTGTTTAGTAGTTGCATTCTTCCTGTTTTTGGCGACGAAATTTGCCATAAATTGTCAACATACTGGTAATTCTATGTAGTTACCAGTTACCTTACCATCAAATCGAATTGATAACCATAAAACGTTTTGTCAAATATATTATATAATGAAAACCAGGTGGTTATGAACTTACACATACATATAGAAATATTTAGTATATTGTACACTGATAATGCATTTGTCTTATTTATAGCCCAATTAGCTGAGATCCGTAAAGCCAGTTTATCGCAGTTATTTTGCAACAATGCCGACTTCTTACAGGATATTCAACCTAATGCGTTTATTTTTCCAAACAGCAGGTTATTATCATAAATCGTATTATTTTCATTAATTCTCTATGTATACTAAATCATATTATTGTTCTATACTAATTTTTTTATTCTGCAGGAATATTTTGAGAAATTGTAAAGATTTTCCTCAGGTGGATTTATGGAAATGGAGAGCACCTATACAACAAGCGGTTTACCTAAATAAATAATGATAAACGTACATATACGTACCTACAAAAAATTTGTTATAATAAGGAATGAATAATTTCTTGCATTAATTATATACGACTAACCTACAATATAAATGAGACCTCATTATACAGGGTCCGGCACTCGAAGTGTAACTAATTAAAAAGGCCATACATTTACTTTGGAAAATTACTTTTATTCAATTCAAAGTAAAAAATGTGTGAAAATAATACAAAATTAAAAATCAATTTACTTTTGCTCGAGATTATCACCTTTTGACTTAACCTTGAGACGGTCCAGAAACGAATCACAACTACCCGAATGTGACCTGCAGGTATTTTGGCCCATTCGCGGACAATGGCTTTTCAAAACGCCTCGAGACTGGTGAATCTTTTAGTTCGGACCTTGCTCTCCACGGCTTCAAGGCAACCTCCACAATACTTTCCCGATAATATTTCGCATTTACCTTGACGCCAGGCTCGATGAAAACGATTAGAGAATGCCCACCTGCGGTTACAGCGGCCCAAAGCAATACCTGTGTGGGGTGCTGCCTTCTGATGGTCATTCGATGACTCAAATTCTCATATGAACGGTCGGTCTAATAAACTCTATTATTTTGGAGGTTTACGAATTGTTCAATTTGAAAAATTTTCTCGTCAAGAAACAAAATGTTCAGAAATTGACCGCTTTCGGCCAAGCGAAGCAACTCCTTCGCTCTCTCAAGTCTGACTTGTTGCTGCTTTGGTGTGAGATCATGCGCTCCTTTTAGATCTTGTAAGACTTAACTGTGAGAAAATTTTTCAGTATGCGGCGGATGCTACGGTCAGCACTTCGTCAGGGATTTCGCTCACGTCGCTTCTTCACTTTTTGAACCATTTCGAATGACGTTTTAGTCTTTTGATGATCACCTTCATGACGTTTCGCAGCTACCAGTATCATTGTAACGAGTAATGGTGTGATAAACAAAAACTTTATTTACTTTAAGGTGATCGAGCTCACGAACAAACCCTGGTTGTGATTTTCCAGCCAAATACAATGCAATCACACTATTACGTTTGAAATCCATTACTGGTTTTTCTTTTATCGCGTTTACTCTTGGCAAAATGTTTCCGCGTGCTTGTAAACAATACTCTTGACTTTCATTTAGACAACTTACAAACACAGCTAACAGATTCCCGTTCATCAGCTGCGCGAGCGGTCTGAAGTTTGTTACGCATCGAGTGCCGGACCCTGTATATTATTTAGACTGATATATTCTAGAAATATTGCTGGACGTAATTCAAGTATGAGTAGCTTTTCACAAGAAACCGTTTATTAACAGAATTGTAGGAAAAATATCGATTTATCACAAACCATAAAGCTAATGGCTTGCTTATACCAACACTTTGGAAAATTACTGATCCCGGGATAACCATTCATATCATGAGCAAACTACCGGAAAAAGTGTCGCTAACAAAATTTTTAACCCATTTCTTAACATGGCTTTATCTTAACTTTCAGTTTTCATTGTTTTTAATAACTTCTGTTATATAAATAATTCACCATTTATAAACACAAATATGAAACTTCTATTGAACTGTCATATCCTGTTACACCTCATCTTGGCAAAAGAAAAAAATTACATATCCCACCAACATGTCCCTCTATGTACAAAATAAAATAATTGAAACCAGAATAAATTGAGTTATATTATTGTATTTATTATTTTATTAATTACGTTCTTCGCATAGCAAAATTTTCTTCGCGTATTCGTTAAACATTTTTATTATATTTTTGATTATGCGACTTATAGCATACAAGTAGTAACATTTGCAAACGTTTGGTGCAGAGACAATTGAGGTGTTTCCTTCCCGAAAAATTTATGGAAGCGATAAACTATAGCACGTTGCTATTTATCGTTTGAGCGTTGGGAAGCGATGAGTCTTTCAGCAAAATCTCGTAAGCAGAGCTTGGGGTTTTATTTCGTAATACGATACCTTCCAAATTGTCTGCACATTATTCCAAACAACAAATGTTATGTTGCAAATATATTCCAAATTACAAAAGAGTGAAAGGGTCATCTGTGTGATTTTCTGTGGGAAGTAAAACTATTTGCAAGTTGGTCCAAAGTACCAACTGCGCCTTTAATTTGATTGTAGGCAAAGTATTTTTAATTATCATTGATTTTTTCTGCAGCTAGTCAGATGTGTTCTTCTGTTTTTTTTTTATTATGGCTATTAATAAATCCATAAACACTATTAAGTGCAACTCATACTTGAGAATAATTATGCCAAAAGGAAGTCCCCCTGAGCATACAAAGCATCCTAAAGCAAGGAGTCCTAATTTTCAAACAGTTTATATGTATGTATAGGTATACTCGTAAATATCTCAACATATGTTCATATGTATATCAATTTTTTTTTTATTGACAATTGTATTTACAGTTAACTATAAAATACAATAAGCTTATAGCTATGGCTACTGTGCCCTTAAGTTAATACATTGGATGTGTATATATGTGTATGTAGAGTGTTAGCTAAATTTCATTTAGGATTTTACAATATCTTAAATAGCTTATAAGTTAGGCCGCCGTAGCCGAATGGGTTGGTGCGTGATTACCATTCGGAATTCACAGAGAGGTCGTTAGTTCGAATCTCGGTGAAAGCAAAATTAATAAAAAACATTTTTCTAATAGCGGTCGCCCCTCGGCAGGCAATGGCAAACCTCCGAGTGTATTTCTGCCATGAAAAAGCTCCTCATAAAAATATCTGCCGTTCGGAGTCGGCTTGAAACTGTAGGTCCCTCCATTTGTGGAGCAACATCAAGACGCACACCACAAATAGGAGGAGGAGCTCGGCCAAACACCTAACAGAAGTGTACGCGCCAATTATTTTTTTTTATAAGTTTAATAATGTTCTCTGTAGAATTGTTTAAGAGTAGATCAGTAGGTTTTATGTTGTTTAGTGATTTTCTGTGGTTTGTAAAATGTGTGCAGTCGTCTAGGATGTGTTTGGAGCTAGCTTTGCTATGCAAACCATCCAGAGACGATTGATGCTTTAAAACACGAAATCGAAGTTGCCATTCATGAAATTGGAGCCCAAACAATCGAAAATGTGCTTAAAAATTGGGTTGATCGAATGGCCTACTGTAAAACCAGTCGTAGCAGTCATTTGAACGATATTATTTTTCATTCATAAATGACAATGTTCAATCTTCAAAATAAAAAAAAAGTTTGAAAAAATATTGATTAGTTTTTTTTTTATAGCCGATTCAAAAAGAAAATTTTACATGGCCTACCCTATAGTTACGGGGCGGTTTGGTGCTTCTTTTGCTGCTAAATCTGCTAGCTCGTTGTCCTTGATTTTCGCGTGTCCTGGTATCCAGATAAGTTTGATTTTATTTTTGAGTTTCAATAAGCATTTTCTTATGTATTCTGTATAATAATAATTATTGTTTATATATTTTACCATTTCTAATGAGGCTAAGGAATCGGAACAAATTGTAAATTTTCCAGGTGTTTGGCTAGCATATTGTACTGCTTCAAATATGGCTATCGTTTGTGCTGCAATAAGGTAAGACTTTGCTAATTAATATTTTACCATTGTATATAACGCTGAAGCTTGTTTGATTTGCGCTTTTTGAACTGTCTGTGAAGATTAGTTTGATTTTTTTTTTTGACGTGATAATTCTTATAATTCGATTTAGCCGGCTCCACGCACGAAAAAATGTGTCGTTATCTTGCTCATTCGTCGTTCCCTTGCTTGAACTGTAAGCGAAAGCGCGGAACGAACGGCAAAGAGCACAATCGTCCCCCGCGTTCGGCAACGTTCGACATCTGCCTTTCTCCTACTTCAGTGAGCATGTATATATATGCGCATTTGTATATAAATTCACATACTTGTATTTGCATATGCCTTCTTCCTGTGTGCATGGTAATGAACCATTTCTCTGTTGAGAATAGGACGATGATAGGAAAATTAGGAAATGAAAGAGGGTGTTTCGAGTGTAATGTGTCTTGAAAAAGGCAAATCGATGATGTTGCCTCTTAGTGTTGTTGACTTAGACGTTAAGATGCACAATCGAAATTGAACATATCTTTCATGAATTTGATAAATATTTCGCCATTTTTCACGTTTGTGTAAATGTAACTTGACCTATTCCATTGCGATTCCATTTACCTCCTTCTCTATATCCATACAAAATATCTATCAAACAAACTAAATTAAAATTTTGTTTTGAAAATTGCAACCATTACATCAGTATTTTCTTATGACGTTGTCACGTTAAACTATCGTCAGTAAACCGACTTTACAGACAACCTCTTTTTTAAAAGTTTGTTGGTTATTTCTGAGAAGAGTTTTTGAAATATTGTTTAAGGCGTATTGTCTTTTTATCACTGGTGGAGCGATGTATCTATGGCATTGAAAGGTAGTTGCTATCCAGGAAATCGGGTGATGGTCTTAGGTTTATTATTGTTGGGAATATCTAATTCCAGGGATTTATCTATTGTGCGATTGAGTGTTGATTGAATTTTGTGCTTTCGTTTAGAAATTATTATTTTGTGCGTTAGTTTGGAAAGTGTTGGCTGGTCAATAACGAGTAGGTTTTTGCAAAGTTTTGTTGTGGCAAACTCCCTCATTTGCATTAACGGCGGTGTGCCTGTTTCAAACGTTACGTTGCGAATCGATGTAGTACGGTATGCGCCTAAGGCGGTTCGTATAGCAGAGTTTAGTAATGAGTTGAGTTTGTTGGTATTTGACTTAGGTGCGTAACCAAAAAGGTATAATCCATAATAAATTTTTGATACGATTAAAGATTTGGTAGCGGCAATGATTGACTACATATGTAGTGTTAGCGTTAAATTTTAGGCTTGAAAGGCATTTTATTATGTTCAAACGTTTATTTAGTGAGTTTATCTATATCTTTTATTAAATTCGATACCTAATATTTTATTGTAAAATTGTTGCATGTGATATTTGGATGACAGTGTTTTTCCTGCATATGTGTATGTGTTTACTTTTTTCTCTTCAGAGGCTTACACCTGAGTAATTGCACCAGTTCAAAATATCATTGTGAATGTCGTTGAGATCTATGTTTGTATTTTCATGTTTATTAATTTTTTTATGAGAGCGAAATCGTCTGCGTAAGGCAGAAAGTCTATTTCTTTGTGTAATGATATAATGTTGCTGAGTTTGTGGTATGCTATTAGAAATAGTATGACTGAAATTTGGGATCCTTGGTATCCCATTTTGGAGTGGATATACTTCGGAGGAGTGAGAATCTATTCTTATTTTAATTTTTCTGTTTGTCATAAAAATCTTGATGTAGTTTAATATTTTAGGACCTATTTTTCATTCTAAAAGATGGTCTAGAATGGTGCGTACTCCAATTTTATTATATGTTTTAGTAAAGTCGAGTGAGATGATTGATAAATGCTTTTTTTGGGATAGGGAGAACGTGATCTGATGGTCTAGATATACTAAATCCGATTTTCTGGCTATGTAGTAGCTTGTTGCAGGAAACAAACCACCATAGCCGATTAGCTACTACTTTGTCTAATAATTTTGCGTAGACCGGATTTAAAGATATTGGACGGTAGGATTTGATGGAGGATTTGTCTTGGTTTGGTTTATGTATAGGGAGGACGAGACTGTTTTTGTACATTTGAGGAATTTGATTGCTCAAAATGTTCTTATAAAGACAAAGTAAACGGGTTTTCATGGCCGCCGGTAAGTTTTTTATCATGGGGTAAGAAATTATATCGATACCTGGGGTGCGACCCTTAAGTTTTGACAGAGCTATAAAGAGTTCCATGGGAGTTATATCGTTTTCTATTTGGAGCGCAGTTTTGCTTGAGGTTAAGCTTTTGATCGATGTTATCTAAACATGATCGTGTAAAGTTGGTGTTGCTGGCTTCATTTGACCAGTAATTTCCGAATGAGTTGGCTATTATAAGTTTATTGGTTGTAGTAGCTTAGATTGGATCTTGTAGGCCCATACTGTGTATCGGAAGGTGTGATTTTAAGCCGCATAATCGACGTATAGTGTGCCACAACTGTCCAGTGGGTGTATAGGGGTGAATGGGGCTTGTAAACTTATGCATTCCCTTGTTTTTGGATAAATTCTCTCTTAAACAGAGCGTTTGCTCTTTTATAGTTTATTATGTTTTCAGTTGTTATGTGTCTTTTTACTTTATTCCAAAAACGATTTCTATCTTTCTTCAATCTTTTGATTTCTTTGTTCAACCAAGGGTGCATTTTTTCGTATTGTAGTTCGTTTGAGGGATAGCTTCATTTGCGCTTTGTAGTATGATTTTTTTTAGCGTGGTCGCTTCTTTATTTGTAAAAGGTTTTCCAATAAGCGGTGTTATTTTGACATTCAAAGAAAAATGTTATTTTTTATGTTGTCGGACGTTTATTTCATTATAAAGAGGAAGGTATGCCGTTAATAGTGGAAAATAATTGCAAAGTTGCTGCCCTATGTCCTCGATAGCCTCACGAATCCCATCTTTGAAGTCTTGAATCAACCCTGGGCTGTTGGTGTAAACCTTCTCTTTCACGTGGCCCCAAAGAAAAAAAAGTCACAAGGTCTTAAATTACAAGATCTCGGTGGCCAATTTTGATCGCCTCATCGAGAGATAACACGGTCCGGAAACTTTTCCCGTAAAAACTCAATGGTGCGTTGCTTGTGTGGCACGTAGCGCCGTCTTGTTGAAAAAAACGTTGTCCAGATCAATACCATCCAATTCCGGCCATAAAAAATCGTTAATCATCTCTCGATAGCGCAATCCATTCATTCATAACACCTGTTATTGGAAAACCCTTTATTATTGCTGTGTGGTTTAGATTGACATAGTATATTCGCTAGGGTGTTAAATTTTTCCCAATTAGCTTTATTAAGGTTAAACCTGGGCCTGATATTTATTGTGGTGTTTGATTTGTTGTTAAAGATGGTTGTAATTATTGGGAAGTGGTCGCTGCCGAAAAGGCAGCCAATTACTTTGTAGGGCTATGGGAGGTGAGGCTATGGTTAAATCAACATGAGTGGGTTGGTGAGCCATCGTTCAAAAGAATTAGTCTTCATTGACTAAGGAATTTAAAGAGCTTATTATCTCTGCTATGCTTTTGGGGGATCCTCAGTTTGGATGCCAACTATTAAAGTCACCGGTAATTAAAATTGGTGCTTGCAAGCTGTCAAATATATCTTGAAGGTTTTTGATATTGAAATTTTTGTTTAGGGAAAGGATGGAACTAATTGTAATTTTTTTTTTTTTTTTTTAATTGTAAATTTGAGTACGGACTGTATTTGTATACTAACTATGTATGTATGTATATCAAAATTGATAGTGGTATGGTTTATTATTTTATGCTGTTTGCATTTATGTATTATATAAGAATAACAGATCCTCCAAGTGAGTTGCAGGGGTTTGTGGATGTGTATATATTATAATTAATAGGCGTTGGCAGTGGTATCGAGTTTTGGATGTGTGTCTCTTGCAGGGTAATTACGTATGGTTTAATTTGTGTGAGTAATATTTGTAGTACGATTGTACGATTTTTAGTGAGTGTCATATATCTGTAGAATAGATAAGTGTTCGTGTTTTTGTTTTGAATTAACTAAAGAAAGATCTAATAAATACTTAGTAAATTAGAAATAAGTATGTATAAGTAATTTTCGTTTTAGGAATATTAGGGTAATTAACGTTTTGATTAGTTGTAGTGTTAGTTGGGTTAAATTTTTTTGTTAACTTTTTTATCTGTGATTGTAATCGTTTCGATGTGTTTTTGATAGGATTTTTGTCTTCTGCTTTGATGTAGATGTGGATTCTAAGCTGTCATTTGACTTTCCTTTCCATGCTATTTTGAGTGAGAGAAGTGGTAGTTGGTGCGGTTGGCTTTGTTGGCTGTGGGTGATAGTCCAGTCAAAAGAGACAAAAAAAATAGCCAACTAAGTAATTTTAGGAGTATGCGAGTTTATGGTTTTATTATGTAAAACCCATCACTGTGAACTTAAATTTGAGTTTTCGGGGTCGGGGGTTGTGTCCCGCGGCCGCCATCTTGGAAATAAGGGAGCAACTGGTTTTTGCGATTATCTCGTGAATTTCGAAAGTTACGAAAATTTTGTATAGTACTTTTTTGTAGATAATAATATTATCTACAAGTTTCATTCAAAACTTTTTATTGTAAAATTAATCATAAAAAAGTTATAAACAAAATTACGCGAAAAATTAAGGGATGAATTTTTTTCAAACGTAATAACTTTTTTTTTATTGATTTTATGGAAAATATACATCAGAGCTTTTTTATAGAGCATTCTTTTGTGAACATTTTTGTCCTTAAGTTTTTTTCGCTATCTTTATTTAGTCTTATGGTTTTGAGCTGCTAAGCGGAGCAACCATTACATTAGCGAAGCGCGTACATGATTACACAGGCCGGCAAAATTTAACCAACATTCAGACCCAGAAACCAGACTATATATTTCCGAAGGTTTATGATGCGCTGAATCCAAATCTGGCCTCAGAATTGCTCTATCAGCTCTGGTTTTTGAGATATCCTAACCTAAAAATGCAAAAAACACCGTTTTTGCCCATATTTGAGGTTATGTAGCCTTGCAGATGTTTTCTCCCACCGAAATTAAAGGATGGCATCTCTAAATACAAGCCTTCTTTTTTCAAATGGCGTTGAGTTTGCTCAAATATCATTTTTTTCGCTGAGATATCGTATTTTGAAATTTTCATGTTTCTAAATTTTCCTACACCTGAAAATCGATTAAGATAACATGGACATGATATAGTCGATTACTAATTTTCTTGAATTGAGTCTTATTTTTCTTAAAATTTTGTCTCACACCATAAATGTGCTGACTCACCATTTTTAATTAATTAATTTTGTTTATAACTTTTTTATGATTAATTTTACAATAAAAAGTTTTGAATGAAACTTGTAGATAATATTATTATCTACAAAAAAGTACTATACAAAATTTTCGTAACTTTCGAAATTCACGAGATAATCGCAAAAAACCAGTTGCACCCTTATTTCCAAGATGGCGGCCGCGGGACATAACCCCCGACCCCGAAAACTCAAACTTAAGTTCACAGTGATGGGCTTTACATAATAAAACCATAAACTCGCATACTCCTAAAATTACTAAGTTAAATCTTCTTTTGACTGGACTATGATTGAAGTGTGGAGTGGGTGATTGAAGTATGGGGAGTTTTGATGTTCTGATTGTGAGATGAGTTTTGTTCATTTATATGTACAGGGTTTGATTGAAAAGAAATGAGCCCTATTTTTTTAAGGAGTTTTATTAATCCATTTGGCTTATACAACTAATATTCTTCAAAATAGGACCCTTGAGCGTCAATACACCGCGTTCAATTCGGCTGTCACAGTTTTTTGAATCGCCTCGATGGAGTCGCATCTCAAGTTTTCCGGTCACGATTTCCTGGTTATTGTAATAAGATCAAATTTAACTCTTCACTGATCTTACGTAGACTAGCCCGACGGCCAATGTTCAAAAATTCACGAACCCGGTTCACATCTTCGTCTGTTGGTGTCGTCGAAGGCCTTCCAGATCGCTGTTCGTCTTCGACGTCCTCCCGGCCTTCCTTGAACGACTTGTGCCACCGTTTTACCTGGGAACTGGACAGAGATTGGTCCCCGTAAGCCTCCTTGAGTAGCCCAATGGTTTCGGTACTCGTTTTGTTTAGCTTTACGCAAAATTTGATCGAGTAACGTTGCTCCAACGATCGCTGCAACTTCGCCACTGCAAAATCCTAACACACAAAACAGCTTTCACGCGCGGAGCGATGTTAACTGCACCGCTGTTGCCAGCGAACTGGGGCCGGTTTCTAGTGGAAATGGAAGGTCCAACGATCATTTTCCCCCACCAGCCGACTCGGTTGATCGCTTGGCAGACGCTCCGCGCGGGAAGGCTCATTACTTTTCAATCAAACACTGTATGTTGACTGGTGACTTCTGCAAATGTATAGTTGTTGCGTGGATGTCGTTCTTTGTATGTATATAGCTCGTGCAGTTTTGTTGTCGGCTTGTGCAGTGATCTTAATTGTTTGGATTTCTTTCTCGCGTATAAATATGGAACATTTTTTGTCGAGAGTGGGGTGATTAGTATATGTCAGCCCTTTCGTATCACCATTGCCTCATTTCGTAGCATTATTCCATTGCTCATTGTTTTCGTCGTTAATATGGTAATTGCTTGCACAGTTATTAAGGGACTTTGAACTTTTGGAGAATTTAGCAACGTGATTGAATTTAAAACAAGTTTTGCATTTCATTGCTGGGGGGATATATGGGCGAACTGTTATTTTAATATAGCCGATATGTATTTTTGTTGATAAAGTTGTTGTAGCAAATGTTAATATAATTAACCCTGTTTCAATAAGGTCATTATTCACTTTTTTAAGAATTTTTTTCACTTCGCATACGTTTTGCGGTCTCAGTTCTTCAAGGATTTCACTCTCGGGTATTGATCGTAGTTCGTTGCAATATATTACTCCTTTTGAATGATTAAACGTCTTGTGTGCGGTAATTTCAACGATGATTGTATTTGAAAGCGCTGTTAGCGTCATCAGTTTGTTAGCTTGTGAGCCGTTCGTATACTTAGAGATTTATAATTAAAATTATATGAAAAGTATACTGATTCATGCAGAATTGTAGCCAATGGTTTATGGAAAAGTCATAAAGCCGATATTGTAACAGCAGCAGAAGTTCCAGCGTTTGAGACAAGGGATGAAAGGGCTTAGCATAAAACCTTCGAAGCTGAATCAAATCAAGAGCGACACATCCTCATTAGAAGCACGAAATAGGCCGACCCGCAAGGTAATGTTCCCGTGTAAGTGGAAGGTGGAATCATAAAGGCGCATATCAATAGGTGTAATAGGTCCAGAAGAAATGTTAACTATAATTTTGGCATTAAGTTTAACAAAATCTTACAATACTTTCGTCGCAGATATTTAATGAATATTGTGTTTTAACGACTGGTTGCCAGTCGATATGCCTCTCGATGAGAAATCGATTCGTTGTTAGTGGGTTTGTAACATACACATAAAGTAAAATACTGACAGTAGTAGAAATCGTCCCTAGTCGATTTTAGTAGCGGAAGGATCTTTCTCTAATTTTAAGGGCACGTTTTCATCTCCAATTTATGTGCATAATTACGTTTGAAAATACGAGTTATTTTTACAGCAAACAGACGTGTCATCGGCATACCTAAACAACGGCCTTCACAATACGGTATACAAGATGATCGCATCATTGCTTGCTCAACATCAAACGACCTAAGTGATGTTAAGTCTAAAAGTGCGGATGCATTCGACGTTGTAAATGGTGGTTCAAGGAAATATTTCCTCCGTAAGAGTTTATAAATTAAATATTGGTGCTTTAAGGGGTTAGTTGGGTTTCAAAATTTCAAAAAATCGATTTATTTTTTTTTGTCTTATTAAATAGTATAATATGTTTAAAATATTCTCCTAAAATTTCAAATTGATCCGAGTAAAATTCTACGAGATAGACCCTTCAGAAGTTCCGCCCATCAGGCCATGTCAGTGCAGCGTTTCGTTTTTAAACGCGTTTATCTCAAAACTCGATTTTTTAAGTCGGTCGATTTCTCGAAAAGTTATGAAGCGATTTTGTTCAAATTTTGCACACATCTTTGGAATAACATTATCTCGTGCTTGAACGAAGGAATTTTTTTTTTCTATTCCAAGTAATTTTTCAAGGGCATGAAGGGTGCAAATTCTACTCAAAATAAGGGTTTTTTGTTTTCAACGCCGCCAAAAATGTAATTTTTGTTTTCTTTTTTTTTCCTTCGTCCAAGCACGAGTTTGAAACATCTACTAACAGAAAATTTTTTGTTTTTGAATTTCAGATAAATCTGTCATGAGTTATCCTGACTACGCCGAGAGAACTTTTTTTTGAGGGGTCATAGAAGACGACGTGTCCACGCCTTAATTTTCAAAATTTTTCAATGAAAATTTCACAAACTACTTATAAAATATGTATCTTTTATGTGTTAAATTGATGGAATGAAATATTCTGTTGATTAAATAAAAAAAAATTCATAAAAATGTACCTATTTTGAGCTTTTGAAACCCACCTAACCCCTTAATATACTTCCAGGTGCTTTAATAGACTACTACGAAGCCAACCAACTGCAAACATCAACAGCAACTAACGCTGTAAAAAAGAAAGGCACCTGACAAAGAAAGGAACAGTGCGATAACGGTAAAATAAAAACTCGCGTCGTCGAAACGACGAGGCATGACTTTCCAGGGTTAAACTTAATTCTCACATTAATAAATATTTATATACCGCCGATTCAAGACTTTTCGATTGAAGAATTGATGTCATACATATCCCAAGTTAACTCTCAGCTAATAATAACAGGGGATTTCAGCGCTTGGAGCCCTCTCTGGGGCTCCAGTACCATCAATAGAAGAGGGACTAAAATTGAAAACCTAGTTTTCTGTGGAGACTTAGTTGTCCTCAATGATGGATCTGTTACGCAATACATTTACGCACATCGACCTAACATTAGTTTCATCCCAGATCAGTCTTAAGCTGTAGCTGGAATGTCAGTGACTCGCTATCCGGAAGTGATCACTACCCACTTTTCACTACATTAACACTGCAAAGCACCTTCATAATTAAAAAACATGTTCCTAAATTCAAGCTTGATCATGTTAACTGGGATTTATATCAAAGTGAAGGTAATAAATGCTTTTAAAGCTGGCCGACCACCAATGTTAACCAAGAAGTTGCGAAGATTACCAAGGCCATTAGAACAGCTGCAAATATAGCCATACCTCAGAGTAAGCCAAACTCTGGCAAACGATTCATCCACTGGGGGAACAGCGAATTAAAAAGGTTAAGACAAAAGAAATAACGACTTTGGCACAGCTACAAACTTTGTATGACCATCGCGAATTTGATAGAATATAAAAAAGCGAACGCAATTTTTAAAAATCCGTAAAAGAAGCCGAAAGAAAAAGCCTAGAAGAATTTACGTCGAAAATCACACATATAATGTGTGATATATGATATAAAAACATTAACCGGCAACCCGCATACCCCTATTAAAGCCATAAAACACAATGATTCCTTTCTAACATCCCCAAATATTATAGTTGAAACTTTCGCCAACACCTGGTCTACAAATTCGGCAGACAACAATTTTTCTACTGAATATTGCTCAAAAAATACGAAATTATTTCAACTATATATAGGTAAAGTCATGTATCCGAGAAGCAAGGCACTCATTGCAGAAATACACTCGGAAGTTTGCCAAAATTGTTTTTTCTTCATTTTAATCTTTCACCGAGATTCGGACCTACGTTCACACTGAATTCCAAATGGTAGTCACGCACCAAGCCACTGGGCTACGGCGGCCGAATAGAATATGCCACATGTATTTGGAGACCACGCCATAACTTAATAAGTAGAATTGAACATGATTAAAACGTTTTTGTGAGGCCAGCACTACGCCACCATACAGTAGTCGTTTACTCTTAATTAATCTCAAGTCATTGGAAAGTAAAGGGAGTTTTTTTTAGAGGTTAGGTTTTCAAGTTGGCACTACTTTTTTCGTAGATGGTCTTTTTGACAGCTGTCACTTGATTTATGCTCAGTTTGGTTTGCCATTTCACAATGAATAGACTTACACCTGAACAACGTTTGCAAATCGTGCAAATTTATTACGAAAATAATGGTTCGGTTCGCGCGACGCATTCACAAGAAAATTTTGTTCAGCGATGAAGCTCACTTTTGGTTGAATGGGTATGTCAATAAGCAAAATTGTCACATTTGGAGTGAACATAATCCACAAACCATTGCTGAGACGCCGTTACATCCTCAAAAAGTCACTGTTTGGTGTGCTCTATGGGCAGAGGGAATCATTGGTCCATATTTCTTTAAAAATGAAGCCGGCCATAATGTTACAGTCAATGGAGAGCGCTATAGAGCCATGATTAATGACTTTTTCGTGCCTGAATTGGACGATGTTGATGTGGACGACCTTTGGTTCCAACAAGACGGCGCTACATGCCATACAGCCAACGCAACAATCGATTTATTGAAGGAAACTTTTGGTGAGCGCATTATCTCGCGCCGTGGACCTGTGGCGTGGCCTCCAAGATCGTGCGATATAACACCGCTGGACTATTTCTTGTGGTCCGGAAGTTGTGGAAGTCGCTTGTCTACGGAGATAAGCCCGAGACGATTGACGTCTTGGAAGAGAATATTCGGCGCGTTATTGCTGACATTCGGCCCCAATTGCTGCATAAAGTGGTCGAAAATTGGGCCTCTCGGCTGGAATTTATTCGAGCCAGCCGCGGCGGCCACTTGCCCGAAATCATTTTTAAAACATAATGGCAAACCCTTATCTTTATAATAAAGCTAAATTCTTGGCCATAACATTAAATTATATACGTTTTATTTCATCTTGAAAACCTAACCTCTAAAAAAAACACCCTTTAGAAGGTCCTGCTCCCTTTACTTTTGTGTTTAGCCTTGCTATCGGTGTTATAGAATGCCCCTTTCAATTGGCACAAATTCATTTCAATTTATAAGACTGATTATGCACGAAATGCTCCTATTACTCGTTCTTTAATTGAGTTTAATTTAACCTCCAATTTTATCTTACTTAATTTTACTTAATAAAAAAATGCGCTTATAAATCTTCTGTATTTTTACTTTTAGCTTACTTCATTATAACCTTTAGTTTATATTAATCATCAAAATTTAAGTTTTTAATATACTTTGTTAATTAGTGTGTTAATAAACTGAATAAATAAATAATACACTTCTACAAAAGTTGACAGAATTTCACATCGAAGGTCATATTTAAAAAAATCGTGCAACATGGCAGTTGTGGTTTCAACTCAGAAGAATGCCTATATCTTTCGCATAAGCCATATATGCTTAGGAAAACAACACTTGAGCTGAAAAGTCCTGGGCATAACAAAGAAAACACTTTTTTTTGTTCAAAATTACCTTTATTCATCAACGTAATTTTAAACAAGAACAACGCAAACATTCCACCACCGCTCTAACATATCAATACCACATAAGCCTCAGTTTCAGCCATAACCTCTTCATTCGAGCGAAATATCTTAGTATGATACTAACTGAAAAAGAGGTGCATGCAATAAAACTAGTGCCATCGCTGTGTTAGGCCCAAGACTGTTACATTATTCGAGAGTCCATAGCACTATTTAATAGAAATCGTTCAAATTATTTTGTTTTTGCGTCACTTGCAACGAGCGAGCGAGTAAAAAAGTTCCTATTTTCCAGTTCTCCTATTATCTAATGTTTTGGGCATAGATTTCGACGTGTCAATCGACGTTCATTCCCATGACCGCCGGTTCTAAGTTACCGGAATGACTCGGGTTTTTCCCAATCAGCGGCTGCCGCCCCAATAAACTAGCCCTGTCTAGTGAACCAACGTCACAGGAGCAATTCCATGCAGCAATCTTGCCTCAAATACTTCTCATCAGGGATGGTATTGAAACCAACCCTGGACCAGAGGTATTCTATTGCTGCGTTTGCCATAAATGACTCCACCCGAGCTCCACCTCGGTTAGGTGCAATAAATGCAACGGGTGGAGCCACCTTAAGACCTGCTCACGCCTTAAGTCCCACAGGAAATGGTCCACACGGTATGTGGCCACGTGTTGCTCCCGCCACCAAGCGTCCAATGCCTCAACGACTACTACATCCCCTGATAGGCCGGCACTACCAACCGCCACCAAAATCCATACCTCCACGGTAAGGAGCTTATCGGCGCAACACAACTCCCCAAACATAGCCAATCCCCTTCCCTCCTGCTCCAACCCCAATGCGGGGACAAACTAGCAGCTTTTGGTACATTAGAATATGCCGTGTTCATTTGGGGACCTTACCACCAATTATCTATCGACAGAATTGAACGAGTTCAAAAAGTTTTTCTTGTATCCATTCGGACGGCATGACTCAGCCAACGTAGCCGCTGGGTCTTTATTCGCTGAGCTATGTCTATGTCGTCGTAAAGCTCATACAGCCCATCGTTCCATCGCCTGCGATATTCGCCATTGCCAACGTGCAAAGGTCCAAAAATCTTACGCAGAACCTTTCCCTCAAACACTCCAAGCGTCGCTTCATCGGATGTTGTCATCGTCTACGCTTCTGCGCCATACGTTAGGAAGGGCATTATGAGAGCCTTGTAGAGTGTTAGTTTTGTTCGTCGAGAGAGGACTTTACTGCTCAGTTGCCTACTCACTCCAAAGTAGCACTTGTTGGCAAGAGACATTCTGCGTTGGATTTCAAGGCTGACATCGATAATAATGCTGGTTCCTAAATAAACGAAGTCTTTTACAACCGATACGTGAGTGCGCCGACTGTTTGTTTGAAGACAGGAGGTACTTCGTTTCGTCCTAGTTCTCCACCAGACTCATTCGCTTTACCCTTTATCCAGTTTGGAAAAGGCAGAACTAACAGCGCGGCATGCGCCAATAGAAATCTCGCCTACTTCTAATTCATCTCAAACAGCTAGAAAGTAGAAGATCGATTTTGTCCCTGTATTATCTGTTTAATATTATCAGGTGGGAGGTTGAATGTTCTCCTCTTCTAGAAATGGTTAACTTTTCAGACCCTACCAGGTCTTTACGAATTAAATAGGGTTTTTAGGGTAAAAAAAATTGATTTTGGTTTATTTGAGAAAATGAATGTACATAAGCTCAAGAATGTTGTGCAAATTTTAAGTCAATCGGTGCAAAACTCACAAAGTTAGAGCATTATAACCGTTGGCCGCTCCGAATCGGCTACCTGCTATGGAAAACTTTAAATCGATTTTCTGGAAAACGACGTTTTTCAAGTCCGTGGACAATTTTACTCTGAATCTACTCGACCGATCTTCCTGAAATTTTGTACACACTTTCTCTACATAATTACCGAGGTAACCCTGGGAGGCTTTTTTTCAATTTTTATTTATTTTACAATAAACAATATTATGCGATTTATCGTCTAAAAATCGCACTTCTACTTCAAATGTTAAAAAAAATTGAAAAAAAACTTTAATAAAAACTCGACAGGGTTACCTCGGACAATTGATTACCTAATGAAAACTCTTTGATTTTTTGATTTCAGATGATCCAATGCTGAGAAAAACTGTCCACGGCAAATTGCCTTTTTTTCGAGACGTCTCCGTAGATCTGCTGTCAACGGCTCAATTTTGTATATTTTCTTGTGAAAATTTTTGAAATATGAGTTTACAGTATACTAATTGGATAAATAAATTTACATGAATCATCTTTCCAAAAAAAATTCATAAATAAGTGCATATTTTTAGTGGAATTAACCCTGTATTGATACGCTAAAAATTGAGCCTTCTAGGTATGTACGGCGGGCGCCGTAGCCGAATAGGTTAGTGCGTGACTAACATTCGGAATTCCGAGAGAACGTAGGTTCAAATCTCTGTGAAACACCAAAATTAAGAAAACGGTTTTTTTAAGAGCGGTAGCCCCCCGTCAGGCAATGGCAAACCTCCGGGTGTATTTCTGCCATGAAAAAGCTCCTCATAAAAATATCTGCCGTTCGGAGTCGACTTAAACTTTAGATCCCTCCATTTGTGGAACATCAAGATGCACGCCACAAATAGGAGGAGCTCGGCCAAACACCCAGAAAGAGTTAGTTGCTCGCAAGACGCCACTTTTGAAGATGCGTTAAGGCATACCAAGAGAAAAGAAGTGACTTCCGATTGGAATACCATTCAAAATAGAAATTCTAGAGTTCTAGTATGCAGGACTAGGTCCGGTTTGCAAACTACACTTTTCGGCATTTTGTCCACTTAGTTATTTCATCCATCCTACTGTCGAGCTCAATTAAGTACATGCTCTGAAAGTTTTTTGCAAAATACTTTTCCGTAATTGTATAAATATGTAAAAGGCAACGAGGTAAGTATAATAAAAAACCGAAAACATTTAACATTTTCAAACGACAAAATTACAACAAAAATTATCCTCTAAAGTAGATGCCAACTTAATTTAAAAATAAACTTTAATTCATTCATAGAACAGTAGTAAACAATAGAAAATATTTATCAGCAAATACTTGAATGTTTATAAAAAAAATGAATGCAAATTTTGTCGAGAAACGTGGAAAAATTTATATTAAGAAAACAATGCCATCAGCAACCATGACTTGATTATCTTCAGTCATTTGATGCATGGCAGCTTCAATTTCAGAATTAGAAAACTGTTCGGAATTATTTTCATTAATTGTAGTGGTGATGCGTTCAAGAGATAAACTCTGTTCGCGCGCTTCTCGGAACAATCTTTGCAAACTATTTTTAAAAATGCTCAACCTTGCATTCGATATAGAAGGAGGTGTAACTTCGGCCGAACTTTGTGAGCCTTGTGTACTTTCTTCGTTCGATTGTAGTCCTGTAGCCCCTGCAGCGTTTGACTTATGACCTGACAAGGAACGTCTTGCTTCACGGCGAGTTAAATCACCAGCATCTGGCTGAGGAGTTTCTATATCTTCATCAGTGTCATAGGCAACACTGGAGGGCTCTTGTTGTGAAGACTCTCTGCGTATTCGCTTATTTTTTCGAGCAGACGACTTTTCGTTGCTATTAGTTTCTTCAGCATCGGAAACTGAACCGTCACGTCGACGTTTGTTGCCCTTTTCTTTTTCCAATACTTTCTTAAAATAAGCAAATTGCACTAACTCTATAGCAGCTTCAGCATCATCGGCGGTTACAGTTTTTGACATACGAGCCCGCGCATGTGCTGTGGAAAGTCGAATGAGAGTTTCTAATGTTCGAGCTGTTACTGGTTGTGTGCGTGCAACATCTGACTGAATATTTTCTTGAGAACGCAAACAGGAATACTCAGTAGCAATAGCTTCACAAGCTTGTTCGCTCAGCTTTGGTTTCATGCATTTTGCAATATGAATATATTTACGCATAAAATCGACAGATAAAATTTTGTCTTGTCGCCTTCGTGATCTACCATGTAGCAAAGGATCATATTTTTCATAGATTTCAGTTTCTTTTTTCTGAAAATTTGGAAAATTAAAATAAAATCAGAATTCCTAATATTTCATATATACCTCGTCTGAATTTGAAGCAAAAGATAAAGAGTCCGCATAAGTGCTTCCCATTGAGAGAGGTTCACCATCTGTTTCTTTTGAATTGCTGAAAAAAAAGTAGGAAAATAGTTTCCCCGTCAAATAACATATCAAATGAATAGTATTTTTACCGATAGCGGTGCATCCGGACAACGTGATCTGAAATCATCTGATCAATATCGCTATCAATTACATCCAACATTACGAATAATAAGTCAAAACGGGAAAGAAGAGAATCTTGAAGACCAATATTCTCCATTGGTGTCTTGTATTGGTCATACTATAAAAACAAAAACTTGTTAGTATTAATTCAAGCTCTAAAAACCACATGCATACTCTTCCATAGACTGGATTAGCTGCCGCTAAAACTGAGCAACGCGCATTTAATGAAGCATGTATACCAGCTTTTGATATCGTTACACGTCCTTGTTCCATAACTTCGTGAATTGCTGTACGATCTATGTCACTCATCTTATCAAATTCGTCGATACAAACAACGCCTCGATCTGCTAAAACCATTGCACCCGCTTCTAAACGCCTTTCGCCAGTTTCCTGGTCAGTCGTTACAGCAGCCGTTAAACCTACGCCACTGGAACCACGACCAGTTGTGGGGATCGCCCTAGGCGCCGTGTTTAATACATATCGCAATAACTGAGACTTTGCTACACTTGGATCGCCTATAAGGAGAACATTGATGTCACCACGTAAACGAGTGCCATTTGGCAAAACCTTTTCTACACCTCCTAACAACAAACATAATATTGCTCGCTTTACGAAGGCATGCCCGTGAATTGAAGGTGCTAAGCTTTTTGCTAACAAATCAAAAATGTCATTATTCTTAGCGAGTTTTTTGCACAGAATGATGTCTTCGCGACTAATATCCATATTACTATCTTTACTCAATAGTGATATATTATTGGCTAGCAACACTGTGCGAAAAGTTCCAGATGTATATCCTCCAAACTTTCCTGGTAGGCAACGGTAGCTGCCTACGATCTGTACACGATCTCCAGGTTTACAACGATCCACCATATCGTCGTCGCATATGATATCTACAGATCGAGGTAACTGACCAGCCGGAGCCTTTTCAGGCATTTCTTGTATGGTTATTGTTTGATGGTCTTTATACACAGAAAGCCCAAATTCTGTCTCTAACAAATTCCCCTCATCATCTTTTGTTGGATAGATAGCACTAGAAGGTACTGCTTCAAACGAAGTCAAATCCGTATATTTCCTTTCCATTACTTTTTTTGTAGCTGGACAGTAATGTACGCTTCGCACGACCTTGGGATGGATCAAGGAAACTTTAGTAACAATGCCTTCAACGCATACTAAATTTCCCAAATAACTATCAAAAGAAAAACAAATACGCATACATGTTATGCTAATTTTTATACCAATGAAATGGAGAATGAAGCTTAAAATAAATGCGATATACTAAACTTACATTGATGTTAAAGAACGTGGTGTAACATGACGATTTCCAAAACAACCTTCAAATCCAACGAAGAAATCTTCATGTTGCTTTGCGTAGGTAGGATCAATGGTCGCAACATATTCTTTTAACGCTCGCCCAAATGCCAACTGTTCGTCACAAGCATTCGAAAGAAGACCTTGAGCGCGCTGAGGATTTTTACGTTTCAAATCATTAATGTTGACGATCAATCGGCGGCTCTTTTCAGCAATCATGTCTTTAATTAGCCCTGAATAAATGCCCTGATCCTCTTCATCATCCAAAAAGTCAACGTATTCACGCTGTATATCCCTAATGTAATGCTCCGTCTCCGCCATAACTATTCGTTTAATATTTAAAAGCCCAAAAATTACAAACGCAAACCAAAATGTCGACAGAGTTTTGTTCGCTACACAATGTTTTACTCATATGCCACAAATTGGCGCGCAATTTGTAATCTTATAAGTGTAACAGACTGTTTACACGCTTCAAGAGGTGCGTGATGAATTTTGACAACTCTGGCGTTTTACCCGAGGCGATTTTTTTTTGAACAGCCTTTTCTGTAAACAGCCTGCTTAGCAAGTGAAATACAGTTAAAAAGTGAAGTGATAATACTTAGTATAATGTTCTTAGCATTTCAAAATCACTGTAGGAAAAATTTGATTACTTTTATTATATACTAGCATTTCCCAGTGGGCTTCGCACCACCATACATAAAATGTTTTTTTATATCGCAAGAAATTTTTCATATTAAGTTTTCTTTATTGAACTCGTAAAATGTTTAAACAGTTGAATTAGTTGATTTTTTTCATTCAACATACTTTCTAAAGATGTCACAATAGCATTTTCTGTACTTTTTTAAAATTTGATTGTGGTGGTCACCTATATACAGGTAAGGTGAAAGAGCCTATAAAAACTTGTAATTAAACTTTGATTCTTTAATTTCCATTTCAATTTTTTACGCTAAATAAATTATGCTAAAATAAATAAAGTTAAAAATGTTTTTCCAGTTCCTTGAATGCTCCAGTTTTTATTATATTTTCGTCCAAAATTAATATTAACATAATACACTTACAACCACAACAGTCCAACAGAAACGCTCATAAGCGGCTGTGTATTTGTTGTTGTTTTTCCCCTACAGGCATTTCGTATGAGAGGAAACCATTACTCACATAAAATGTCATAACTCAAGAACGGCTGCACCGATTTCAATCAAACTTTACACAAACCACCTCCTTAAAGATAGAAAAGAACTCTAATATTTTTGTGTCAATCGGTTCGGCGGTTCTTGAGTTATAAGATTACCAAGGAAATGTAACTTCTTTTTATATATATAGATTACACTAATAACAATAGTAAACGAACTCAATCGCTATAATTTCAAAAGGGACGGATACATAGTACAGATGGTAAACAGACTCACGGTTGCTCGGAGAAAAGTTGACTTTCTACTGGTGGTGGAGTTTAAGGTATAGATTAGAGAAAATCCTGGATCAGCACATAAGAAAGGTGAATCCGAAGGACCGACCTCGGTGCGCGAAACAAATCCACGATTAGTGCAATGCATACTTTTCTGCAAAAATAGAAAAAGTTAATGTGGAGCAGAGGCATAAATCAAAGAGGTAGGACTTGGGTAGTATCTAATTGGTGTCACTCTAAGTACATTAGTGACGTTGAGCAAAAAGCCATGGTAACCCAGTTTACTATACAAAAATTCAAATAATTAATGCTCAATTAATATTTAATTGGTAAAAGATATAATAAATAACCAATATTTTTAATATATTTCTTAACTATAATAATGTTATTTTAATGGGAGATATCAAAATTTGTACGACTTTTTGGTACGATTTTCTATAAAATTTAATCTTTCCTTATGCAACCATTTTATATAAAGGAACGTTTTGATCTTAGCTGTGTAAGAAGGCGCTGTTCCTAGGCAACGTCAGGAAATATATTTTTTAAAATATCACCAAACGTGAAAATGAAAGATGGAAATTCTTGTTTTCAATGCACTTGTGAGACCTTATAATTTGCATATATACGTAAATTTGAAGACTTAATAAGGATGTTTCAAAATTTCAAATTGCGGTAATTGACTGTCTGCGATGGAGTACACGGCATTCCGCTTTTTCAAGCCAGGAATTGAAGTCCACGTTATTTAGTTATTTAATGCTGTTTTTATTTTTTTAATTATATAGATTTGTGAATATAATCAAGTAGATCAGAATATACAATGTATACAGAGCTACACAATAGATTAGCCCTGGCTCTAGCTCTAGAAGAAATATGCCTATTAAGGCAGTTCTCACAAGGTATCTTCGTATAGCATGGTTTGTTTTTTGTTTTAATTTGCGATTTGTTGCCTTGTTTGCTTATTCACGTTGTTATTGACACTTTGATATTTAAAATACCGAATCGTAAAAGCAAAACTCATGCAAATGTTATCGTTACCCTACCGAGGTCACCTAGTATGAATTCGCCTTAACTCAATTATAGGTTTTACAGCGTCATCTTTACGTAAGTTTTTTAGTTAAATTTGACGTTTAAGAATATGACATATGACATATTTTTGCAATTAAGATTGCTGCCTTTTTGTGTTAATTGGGTGAAATTTGATTACTAAGTCCGTGAAATAAAGTGTATTCAATCTGATATTGAAATACTAAAATAATGACATTTAACTTTAGAGAAATGAGTTGGTCAGGTGTGTTTTGAGTTTTTGCGAATACTTGCAATATTTTGCATTTATTTATAAGGCGTTAGATTAGATATGATTTATATGATTTGCTTAATGTACCAAGTATTTTTTGTTTATTTTAGATGTTCGTGATCAATTTCGGAAATATCGTGAAGATAATGAGCGTCGTAGTGATGAAGTTATTCAACTGTGGGAAGCAGTATTAGAAAATCGAGTCCAAAAGACTGGCAACGAAAGGCACCTTATATTGGAACAAGTGATACTTGCCGCTTTGGACACGTCACGATTTGATATTGCAGGAAAATGCATAGAGCAACTGAGCACGGAATTTCCTGATAGCATGCGGGTAATGAAATTCGAAGCTATGCGCCTGGAAGCTATGCAGATGTATGATGAAGCTAATGATTTGCTCGATGAAATCATTGCAAAGGATGAAACAAATGCTGCACCTCGGAAACGAAAAATAGCTATATTGAAAGCAAAGGGAAAACGTACAGAGGCTATTAAAGAATTAAGTGAATATTTAAAAACGTTAGTATTAATTAATAAAGTACATGTGGCTGTTTCAATAGTTCTGGCATTCTTTATAGGTTCATGTCTGATCAAGAAGCGTGGCATGAGCTATATGCATTATATTTGGCGGAGGGTGATTATTCAAAAGCAGTGTTCTGTTTGGAAGAAGTTTTACTGCATAACCCACATAGCCATCTTATACAACAACGTATTGCAGAGATCCGATATACAATGGTAACTATGAGTCTATAAGTATACCCACATACATCTAACGAAATCTTGACGTTGAATCATATATTTATAAGTATACGAGTATATCGCAATTTTTAAGTTATAAAATAAGGTTATTCATGAATCCTATTTCATAAATTCTTAAAAAATTTCGAAGTGCAAATGCTACTGTGTTATCAAGGTGCATTATATAAAGTGTGATTAACTACTCAGTGCGACTCTTTTTTTAAGTTACTATAATGCAAAAAAATATATATTTATAGGTATATAATTGGAGCTCACACACTTTATTGGTAGTTTGGCCGAGCTCCTTGTCCTATTTGTGATGTGCGAGCGTTTTAATGTTCGTCTAATGGGGGGACCTACAGTTTTAAGCCGACACCAAGCGGCAAAGTGTTTTTGTGACGAGCTTTTTCATAGTAGAATTACCCTCGGAGGCTTGGCATTGCCTGCCGAGGGGTGACAGTTATGCGAAAGACTCTATTATTGGCCATTCATGCTCGGACCTTCGAGCCTGTAGACTTTTAGATCGTAGCAACCCAATTGACTACAAATATAAATAAACGAATTAAAATAGGTACAAATTTGGTTCAATTTGGCATTATAGTATATTTCTAATGAGAGCACTTTGTTGAATATATTTTGTGTGGGGAAAGGAGAGTTACCGACCGATAAGAATCCCCTTGGTTGGCAGGTTCCCCAGGTTTCAGTAGGGGGACCACTCTCCCTGATTTCCACTTGTCAGGAATTACGAGAGTGGCCAAGGACATATTGAAAACCCTTGTGAGGTACTCTACTCCCAATGGACCCAACTTTTTCTACATCAGCATGTTGAGTCCGTCAGGGCCAATGGCTTTAGATGCTTTCGTCTATTTGATGGCGCCCTGAAGCTCATCACTGGAGAAAGGAAGTGGCGCACTGTTGTTCGTAAGTTTGTGCAGCCGTCTGGTCTCACGACGCTTAGTTCTATCGACGCAACCGTGAAGGTGATATCCACTTTGTTGTTGTGCTTCGTCGGGTTCGATAGGGACCTTACGGTGTACCAGAGCTCACTCACACCAGAGGTAAAGTTGCAGGTCTTCAGATGTTCTTCCCATTTAGTCCGCTTATGTTGGATTACCAGATGCCGGATCTCCAAATTGAGATCCTTTATGCGAGGATACCCGGGATCGGCCTGGCGTAGGTGGTCACACTCGTTTGCTAGAACAGCTGCTTCAGCTGGAAATACGCAGCAGCTGTGAGCATCTTGTGGAATGCGCGTTTGCCTAGGCGCACATCGGTGGGGATGGGGAGAGCGGCCAAGGTGTTCTCGGTAAATTGCGTGAATCGGGCCCAATTAGCTTTGTTAAAGTTGATGTATATCTGGTGATCCGCGGAAACAAAGTCGGTAGATCTCTCGATCGAGATGATAATGGGCAAGTGGTCTGATGCAAGCGGTAGCATATGTCGCCAGGTATTTATTTATCAGACCAGCGCTAGCAGTTCTTATGTCAGGCGAGCTTCTGCAATTGCCCACTACCCTGGTGGGGCGTCATCGTTTACTGTGCTAAATGTCGAATCGTCTATCTGCTCTGCCAATTGATGTCCCCTATGATCGTTTGGTAGGCTTGAGTGCCAAAGATCGTGATTCTTCTTCTTCTGATAAGCACAGCAATTTCAGGGTGATATCCTGCCAGGCAACAGGTGAAGGGGTATGTATGGGTATGGGTACGAGTATGAGTATGTACATATATTCAATATTTATATTTCGAGCTCAGCATCACCTGGCCGTGTTTCTGTGCACGTTATATCCACCTCTGGTTATCAGGGAGGAGCTCGCGTGAAGTTTTGTCCCTTCGACCGCAGCTATCTTAATTCCGTGCCGGCTCATGAAGTCGACTATCTCGTCTATCGTACTCATGAGTCCGTTGCAGTAGCTTGAAGCTCCTCGGGAGTATTGTCGTAACTCGGGGAGGGTTGTGGGTCACAGAGGGAGTTTGTTGCACCGGTGGGCTCCTAACCGTTGAGGTTTGATTAGTGGCGGCAGTTTGAAGTGTCGGCACATTCGACGATGAAGCCGTTGAGGCAGGGGCCGCCTGCTGGCGGGAGCAACTCGTGGCGTGGCCACATACCGTGTGGACCAGTCCCTATGTGTCATAAGGCTTGAGTAGGTCTTACGATGGCATCACTCGTTGGAGCATATGCGGCAGTAGAATAATTCTGGTCCAGGGTTGGGTTCAATACCAGCACTGTGGAGAGAAATATTTGGACGACAGTCGGTTCTACGTTACCGAAACGACCCGGATTTATATCCGGCCAACGACTGTCACCCGTATGTAAGTATGGAGAATGTTTATGCTACTACAACAACAAAAACATAAATATTTGGAGCAAACATATTGCGTAGGATTGCTCCTGTGACGATAGATTGGGGGTGGGGTACGGTACACTAGACAGGGCTAGTTTACTGGGGCGGCAGCCCTTGGCCGGGAAAAACCCGAGTCTTCCGGTAACGTGAAACCGGGTGCCATCGAAATGATTCTGTTTAGGTAAAACTGTGTAGGTAAACTGTTACAATATCCTGAATGCAATTGTGCAAATATGACACGGTTCTCTCCATGAATGCTGTTTATAGGCTGTCTGTAATCTGGTAGCTCCAGTGGGTGTTGTGTTAGGTCTTGGGTCGTGTTGCACACCTAAAATGTCCAAAAATGTCAAGAGCATCTATAGTAAAATATTTGAAGAAGTTGTAGGAGTTCATAAATAAATGGGTGCAATGGTATACCGAAGTTAAAAACGTTGACGACTTCTTCGGATGCGGCAAAAAAAAAAATACCTCCAAAGCAAGATCAGAAGATCATTGATTTGTTTGTGACATAGCTAAACTTATCGTTGCGTGAAGCTGAAGCAATTTTAAGAATAGTGTTAATGTATCCAAAGACAACTTTCGCGGATATATCTTCCTTTTGGGCGAATAGTTGCATACGTCGTTCCTAGTGTAATGCGGATAAGCGATGACCTCAACGAACTGTTAAGCATCTAGTTAAGGCTCATGTTTGGTGCTGCTTCGCCGGAAAAGGATTTGACAATGTATTTGTGTTTACCGCCAATTAGAACGCAGTTTTGATGAATAAAATTTACCAGCAAGCATTATAACCGTTAGCTGTGAAGATGTTTGGAAGAACTCGTCAACCTTGGATTTTACAAGAAGACAACGATCCAAAGATTCGAAGCCGAAGGGTGAAAAGTGGAAGAGTGGGAATAGCAATATTGAAATGTTGAACTGGGCCTGATGTCAAATCTATAGAAAATGTTTAGGCAATAGTTAAGCCAAAACTCAATAAGAGGCATTCAAATAAGGGCGTTCAAACAGTTATCAAGTCAAATTTGGCTGTTTTGGAGTCGATTACCTGCACAACTTGGGCAGAAATTAACACAAAGTATGAGTCGAAGATATGAAGCATTGCGAATAGTAAATACGATGAGCCCATACAATGCAGTTTGTTAGAATCGGAATGGTCAAATAGTTGCTAAGTTATGGCGGTCACGCTGTGTATGATTTTATGGCAGTCGAAAGTTTGCCATTGCGCTTATTAAAAAATTTGTTCTATCAGCCCGATGTTTTATGGCCGCGGTAGGGATTATATTATATATACATTTTGCTGAAATGTCACGATCAAGGCCATATGGCTATGACATCTCTCTAATTTTTTGCAAACATTGTGTTCTATTATTAAAACTTAATTTATGATTACCTAAAATGGCATGCGCACCCAAATTTACAATATATTGCTATAAAATTTGTTTAATATAAAAAAAAAATTTTGTTAACTTAGCTATACCTCAGTAATAGCATCTCAAGAGAAGTGCGTTTGTAGTTTCCAACCGCTACATTGTAAAGTAATATATTGTGAGAAAAATTTTATTATTGCTCACTTCACATGCCTCCCAAAAAATTGAAAAAATTAAAAGTTGACGTATAACTTATTCATATATACAATACTAGCATCACCCAGTGGGCTTCGCACCACCATACATAAAATGTTTGTTTTATATCGCAAGAAATTTTTCATATTAAGTTTTCTTTATAGAACTCGTAAAATGTTTAAACAGTTGAATTAGTTGATTTTTTTCATTCAACATACTTTCTAAAGATGTCACAATAGCCTTTTCTGTACTTTTTTAAAATTTGATTGTGGTGGTCACCTATATACAGGTAAGGTACCGGTTCAAACACATCTTAGGGTTATCCAGGTCCACGTTTTGGTCTATATCTCGAGACCCTAGTTACGGAGGGGCATTAAAAATACTCTATACTATAGAATCATCAGCAGCTTCCATTGGGTACCCATATTGTACAAACACATCCTAGGGTTACCCGGGTCCACGTTTTGGATTATATCTCGAGACCCTAGTCACGGAACGGTATGAAAAATACTCTATACTATAGAAATCATCAACAGCTTCCATTTGCTACCCATATTGTACGAACACATCCTTAAGTTATCGGGGTCCACATTTTGGGCGATATCTCGAGACCCTAGCCACGGAGCGGCATCAAAAATACTCTATACTATAGAATCATCAGCAGCTTCCATTGGGTACCCATATTGTACAAACACATCCTAGGGTTACCCGGTTCCACGTTTTGGATTATATCTCGACACCCTAGTCACGGAACGGTATGAAAAATACTCTATACTATAGAAATCATCAACAGCTCCCATTTGCTACCCATATTGTACGAACACATCCTTAAGTTATCGGGGTCCACATTTTGGGCGATATCTCGAGACCCTAGTTACGGAGAGGCATCAAAAATACTCTATACTATAGAATCATCAACAGCTTCCATTTGCTACCCATATTGTACAAACACATCCTAGGGTTACCCGGGTTCACGTTTTGGCCTACTTCTCGAGACCCTGGTATCCGATTCTTAAAATTTTAAAACACAAACCATCTACTGAATAGTCAAAACAAAGCCTAAAAATTTGGTTTGGATAGGTGAGCCCGTTCGCGAGTTTTAAGCGAATATAGTGACAGACTTTTACATTTATATATATAGACTAGCAAACCCGGCCCGCTTCGCTGGGCAAATACACGGTGGATCCACGTTTTGGCATATATTTCGAGACCCTAGTCATCAATAAGTATGAAAATTACCCCATATTAAAGCACTTATCAACAGCTTTCATTTGATACCCATATTGTGCATACACAACCAAAGGTTACCCGGGTCCACGTTTTGACCTATATCTCGAGACCCTAGTCACGGAACGGTATGAAAAATAGTCTATACTATAGAAATCATTAACAGCTTCCATTTGCTACCCATATTGTACATATACGTCCGAAGGTTACCCGGGTCCACGTTTTGACCTATATCTCGAGACCCTATCTACCAATAGGTATTCAAACTATACGGAAACCATCTTCAATACCTACTTAACAATGTGTGTAAGTTTGGTTTAATTCGGTTTAAAGACACGGCGGGTCCACGTTTTGGCATATATTTCGAGACCCTAGTCATCAATAGGTATGAAAATTAACCCGTATTAAAGCACTTAACCACAGCTTTCATTTGATATCCATATTGTACAAACATATTCTAGGGTCCACGTTTTGGTCTCTATCTCGAGACCCTAGTCACGGAGCGGATGGAAATACTCTGAACTAAAGCATTCACCAACAGCTTCCATTTGATACCCATATTGTACATACACATCCCCAGGTTACCCGGGTCCACGTTTTGACCTATATCTCGAGACCGTATCTACCAATAGGTATCCAAACTATACGGAAGCCATCTTCAATACCTCCTTAACAATGTGTGTAAGTTTGGTTTAATTCGGTGCAAAGACACGGCGGGTCCACGTTTTGGCATATATTTCGAGACCTTAGTGATCAATAGGTATGAAAATGACCCCGTATTAAAGTACTTATCAACAGCTTTCATTTGATACCCATATTGTACATACACAACCAAAGGTTACCCGGGTCCACGTTTTGACCATTTTCCCGGCAATTATTCGAATTTTTCTCACCTTTTAAACCTTCCCTAGACCTCCACGAATAATTCAAGACCAAGATAAGATAAATCCGTTCAGCCGTTCTCTAGTTTTAAGCGAATATAGGGACAGATTTTCACATTTATATATATAGATATAAAATTAACGTACATGCCCATACATATATTTAAATACATATATTTGTATTACTACTATTATAATTGCTGAAAATAAATCTTTATGAATCTAAATTTAGGGTGGAATAGAGAATGTGGAAATCGCTCGCACCTATTATTCGCAAGCTCTCAAACTGAATCCAAATAATTTGCGTGCACTATACGGCCTATATCTGGTAAGTATATGTATATAGGTTATCATAAATAACTAATAAGGACATATTTCTTTTCAGTGCTGCAGCTACGTTGCCAATTCTCGCGCCTTGGTTTCGAAGCGCAAGGAAGCACAGAAAATGGCGCAATGGGCATTGGAGAATGCAACAATGCGAACGACAAAATCATCGAAAATTTCTAGCAACGATAAATTAATTTCGGTTCTAGAAAGTACAATGGCTAGCTTAGATATTAAGTCTAATTGACATTGTCCTGAAACATTCGTAATTTTGCTCTAGTAGATGATAATATTAAATACCCGTTTAACTAAGTTTTACTTCTACATTCATTGTCAATCCTATAGCCATTACCAATCCCATTGAATGTGAAGTTTAATTATAAGTTAAGCTTAAAAGTTGCGGAAAACATATATCAAGGTTTTTATAAAAGTTCGCTTAACTTTTTGGCATCCGCGATACAGTAAAATAGCATTTCATTGTGAGCAGAGGCTGATTTCGGTTGAACAAACTTTTATTTACAACAATTTGCCAGCCAGCGAAACCGCTGACTTCATACGGCTGATTAAAATTCAATCAATTAAACAAATTGGGATTCAGCATTTGAAAGTTAGAAATAATTAAAACACACATATTAAATATGCAAAAAGTGAATAAATATTCTTTTCGTGAAGTTTCGTCTATAATTAGCTTCTAGAAACACGCATATTTTCCGTCGTTTTCTACTTTAGACATTTAGGTAAAAAGTCATGAAGTCATATAATTTGACTACAGTTCTAAAAATTTTGTTTTTATTTTGTAAAAAACCAAAAATGTCGAAACAATCATAACTTTACAACTTTGAAAAAAAATCTTCTCAATACTTTGTGAGCTGCCCAATTGTTATCTTTGAAAGTGAACAGATGAAAATTGATGAAGTCTGCTCTTGGATAAGTGCCTTTATATACAACCATGGACAGAGAAATAGCACACAAGACAAACTTCATCTCCAACTTCATTTTCTTCACATGTAAATAACATTTTATTCTTTGCAAAAACAATCAATTTATTTATAACATAAAATTTAATTTCAAAAATCAAATGTTTGTCCGTTTGCTTATTCCTTTCTAATCATTATTGTTCCAATACCACTATATCAGCTTGACAGCGAAATAGCACACGCTGTAATTATATTGAAATTTTAATTAAAAAATTTATAGAATCGCATCAGATTCATAAATTACCTCAATATTTAGTTGATTGGCCACAACTTCTTATAGTTGCATCACATCTTCGGGACATACTCTCCACTAATGTCCTGCATCTGCTCACCGGTATCGAATTCCACTCTTTTTTGATTCCTTTCCATAATTCTTTGGCATTTTTGAAATTTTTTCCCCCGATCTGAAACTTTACATCATTCCAAAGCTTTTCTATAGGATTAAGATCGGGGCTTTGAGCCGGCCAATTCAAAACTTCTACACGTTCTTTATTGAACCACTCTTTCACCACCTTTGATGAATGTTTAGGATCATCATCCTGCATGAATATACAATTTACAGGCATATTTTCAAAAGCAAATGGCTCTATTGTACTTTTAGGTATATCTAAATAAATATGTTTGTCCATTTTGCTATTAATTCGCACCAATGGACCAACGCCATACCACAAAAACGCCAGTCGGTTCTACGTTACCGAAACGACCCGGATTTATATCCGGCCAAGGACTGTCACTCCAGCAGCATTCACCGTATGTAAGTATGGGGAATGTTTATGCTGCTACAACAACAAACACGCACGCGAAGCCATAACACTTCCTCCACCAGGCTTAACTGCTTTCTTAGTGTACCTTGAGTTGTACGCTTGGTTTTTTGGGCGATGAACAAATGATTTTCCATCAGGTCCGATACTATTAATCTTAGTTTCATCGCTCCATAGTACTCTTTTTCCAAAAATTTACATCCTTACTTTGATGCAGCTTTGCAAATTTCAACCGCGCTTTGATATTTTTGTTTTGTAGGAAGTGGTTTCTTCCTGCTAGTTCTTCCACACAAATTGGCTTCATTCAAACGTCAAAAAACTTTTGTCTGCTTGGATGAATTTAATAGCACTATGCACCATTTTTCTATATTAGAACAATCTAGTAATTCGGCAATTTTCGATTTGTTGGTGCCTTTTTCAAAAAGATTCCACATAAGTTTTCTTTTTTCAAGAGTGCAATGTACTCCTCGACCCATATTTAAAAAAATTGTTTTATTTTATCACTTGCACAAAATACACAAAATACTTTAACAAATTGACTGATTATTATTTCATTTAAGAATGAATACAGAAACAAAACTGAAAATGTGCTATTTTTTGTCCAAGGTGAATGTGCAATATACCAACAAAAACGTGATTAAAAAAAAGAGACGAATCGATAACGGTAAACGGGATCAAGAGAGTATTGATATGACTAACAACACATGACCAAATAATTGATCTACGCCTGTGTATAAAAACATTACAGTAATAAATATTTTAATATTAGAAGTGTGCTATTTCTCTGTCCATGGCTGTAGCTAAGACATATATTTCATTTTATATATTATATTAGGCCTCGTCTTTTCACAAAGCGTTCGCAAATGGCGAATAGCTAAAGCAACTGGTACAAATGAAAATATCTTGGCAACACTGGAACAGAGCTGCCTTAAATTACATATGTTTGTAAGACAGTGCGTTATTCAAGTTTTATGAGGTATAATCGTACTCGCTAGCGGCAGATCTTGTTCGATAACTTAGTTATTCCTTTCGCACGCAAATGTTAGGCGAGCAGAGAAGTGGCGAATAGAAGAGGCCTAGTATAAAACAAGGGGACAATTTTCTAAAACGATTAGCCCTCTTTAGACAATTATAAGTGTGGTTTTCTGTTATTACTTGGCATTCGAAAATTCAATGGGTCATATCAAGAATATGATATACTCTGTTGGATAGTCCGTGTTGCTGTTTCGTAATTTTGAAATCCGACGTAGCTGTCAATTTAAAGTTTTTACAGAAATTTTGTACGAGGAACAACTAGTGTCGGTGTTGAACGTTTTTTTTTTAATAATAAAATAACTTGTATAAACGTAAGATTTACAAAAAATATGTAAATTGAATTGCGCTTAAGATTCAACACATTTTTAGGAAATTGTCAAGACGAAGATCACATCAAGATCACACAGTAGGAAGAAATGGTGGAATGTGAAAGAAAAAGGACGAATATTGCTCGAGCATTTGCAAAGGTGCCAAAAATGATAGGCAGTTTTTTGTGGTAGTGTCACTCAGCATTTGAAAAGCTTGGGCCCACCAACAATAGATAAGCCCATTTGAAAAACGTACGGATAACATTTTAAAAGTACAAAAGGTATTTATGTATCTTATTACTATTTTTTTATTATCTTTTAGGCCAATACCATTTGTAGGATTGGTTAGCTTATAAAAGCCACATCAAACGATAAATTCTCCGCCAATAAATCAAAGTTGAGAACAACGGGTGATGGACCAAACAAACTGCAAAAGGCATTGAAGAAATAGTTTTGAAATTATCAGACCTCTTGATAAACACATTAGGTATTAAAGGTGTCTATTGTGGTGTAGAAACGGCATCGCACACTATAAGCCAGTTCTTAATGGATCCTGAGATGGACGTTTCTGTACATTACATTACATTTTATCATTTAAGCTAAATGGATAAAAAGCATATCGTAAGAAAACAAGCAACTATGTGTATGCTGAATGACACACAATATAAATAGGGACCTAAATATATCCAAGGAAGGTAGATTACCAGGTTTGTCCTTTAGCTATGGTGAATAACGAAATTGAGGGAGTAATTTCGGCTGCCACGTCACTGGGTACTCGGCAGCAGAACTCTGCTCGCTTATTTCACACGTATTCACACACTCGTCCAATCAGTCGTTGCTGTATGTGTCTCACAAGCATAATTTATATATAATTCGGTTTTCACTATTAAAAATAACCTGTGTATATATAAATGTATATTAAAGACTGTCGCCCGGCCTCAATTTCAGGGGGCAATATAAATCTACCTTGGAGCAATTAGGTTTTCTCTTTGGCGGGCAACTAGCAAGTGCAGCACTCAGACACAATTAAGTCCATTGTACTACACTCGGATTCCCAATTATGTACGTCGCCACAGTACCTATTCCATGTAGAATCTGTAGAAGGATGGACACAATTTTGGCTTTCAAAACTGATAAAGAGCGACTGAATACTATGAAACGGGTAGGTAGTACTCAGAGGGCAAGGAGGCAAGAATATGTAAGAATATATTCAAAGCATCGTATATTTTCACTCTAGTGATTTTGTTGTGATGTAGTGTAACAATTCATAAGGCTTGTGAATTACTTACATCAGCCATGTCCAACGTCAATGCATACAATTTTTGCGAAGTTTATAACCGCCGTAGCAGAATGGACGTGACTACCATTCGGAGAACATAGGTTAGAATCTCCGTGAAACACCAAAATGAAGAAAAAGTGTTTTGTAATAGTGGTCGACCCTTGGCAGGCAATGACAAACCTCTGAGAGTATTTTTACCATGAAAAAGCTCCTCATAAAAACAAAAAAAAAATATCTGCCGTTCGGAGTAGGCTTAAAACTGAAGGTCCCATTATTTGTGGAACAACATCAAGACGCATACCACAAATAGGAAGAATAGCTCGGCGCAAATCTATATATATAAAAAGAAGTTACATTTTCTTTGTAATCTTATAACTCAAGAACCGCCGAACCGATTGACACAAAAATTTTAGAGTTCTTTTCTATCTTTGAGGAGGTGGTTTGTGTGAAGTTTGATTGAAATCGGTGCAGCCGTTCCTGAGTTATGACATTTTATGTGAGTAATGGTTTCCTCTCATACGAAATGCCTGTATGGGAAAAACAACAACAAATACACAGCCGCTTATGAGCGTTTCTGTTGGACTGTTGTGGTTGTAAGTGTATTATGTTAATATTAATTTTGGACGAAAATATAATAAAAACTGGAGCATTCAAGGAACTGGAAAAACATTTTTAACTTTATTTATTTTAGCATAATTTATTTAGCGTAAAAAATTGAAATGGAAATTAAAGAATCAAAGTTTAATTACAAGTTTTTATCGGCTCTTTCACCTTACCTGTATATAGGTGACCACCACAATCAAATTTTAAAAAAGTACAGAAAAGGCTATTGTGACATCTTTAGAAAGTATGTTGAAAAAAATCAACTAATTCAACTGTTTAAACATTTTACGAGTTCTATAAAGAAAACTTAAGGGCTACCACCACTGTAGAGATTTCAAAAAATTGATTTTTTTTTTATAAGCTTAAAAAATTCTTTGAACCTGTTAAAATACAGAACAAAACGTTTTATACGTTACCGAAGTTTATTTCATAAATATTTTAAGCTTTTAACCAAGCGTTAGTGACTGCTACCTAACGACTTCTCCAAATTTCCAAACTTTAAACGCGTTTTTCTCAAAACACGTTTTCTGAAATTGGCACGCAGCATAACTCAAACAATTTTAAATATTTTTAATCAGGTTTTTCACTACGTCTGTAAAATAACCTTCTTAAGAGAAGAGCGTAGGGGATTTTCGATAGATTAATTTAAACGATTGTTATAATTATTTAAGTGCCGTTTTTTTAGTCCAAAATAGAGTTTTTTCCTTCAAATGCTTGCTAATTCCACAAAAATAAATATTTTTTAAATCCCCTACGTGTTTCTCTACCTATTCTTATCTAGATTAAGAAAAAAAATGTTTCTTTGTTCCAGATTAAAATTTGCACCCTCTGTGCTGCGTGCCGCGGAGCTCCTTCAAGAGAAACCACATTACAAAAATGTCTCCAATGCCGCCATTTTGTAAAATTTTTTGATCAAACTTTGTAGTTTTGTATTTTCGTATATAAGTAATAACTTCCCAAATCAGAGTGATTGTTTCCCCATTCCTTCTTTACAAAAAAATTCTTTAAATATCGTGTTTATTTTACGCGTGTACAGTGGTGTTACCCCTTAATATGAAAAATTTCTTGCGATATAAAAAAAACATTTTATGCATGGTGGTGCGAAGCCCACTGGGAAATGCTAGTTATTTATATCAATATGTTTAAGCTGGGACCTACATTACACCTATTGTATTTGCTGTAGGGAAGAGCCAAGAGCCGCATGGCGCATAGAATCCTATTTGAATCGTGTGTATCTGATTGCACGGAACTAGCGTGTGAAAGCACAAGAACTGTTTTCAATCATGAGCTCAAGGGTTGGGCATACCTGAGTATTGTTGTTTTCGAAATCCGATAGTTGACCTCACACTTAATTATTTTCTTGGAGAATTCATTTTCTCATGCCTTTAAATAAATTTTTATTTTTAATACAATGTATCACAAATTATAAGTATTTCGTAACTCGAAGCAGTTAAAGATTAATAAAAAATGATACGTTTTTGGATAAGTACCGCACTTTGAAATAAGTCTTTGCATGCAGATAATTATTTTTGATTTTGTATGTCTCTTGGTATATACAAGTGCATGGAAAACTATCATAAACATTGTATAATGCAGATACTTATGTAACTAACGTTTAGAAGACATCTGATATACTTTTTTTCTTTTTTTGTTGATTTGAAAAAGATCCCCAAAACTAGGCGTTGGATGAATTTGTTGGTTTCTTTCGTCTTTGCCTAATTTGTTACTCGAAGAGGAAGATACTGGGCTGTTGCCGGTGCTACTGTATGTGAAATTAACTTCCTGATGTTTCAATAGCTTGTTATCTCGTGCAACTCCATCGAGGGTTTTTAGCTGTGGCAGGGAATTGAATATGCATTCACGGTAGTTAATTATATCAGCGGGTGGCAACGGCATCTCCTGACAGGTCGCTTTTTGTGTTGATGACATGGAATAAACAAACTCGTTATTTACACCGGGATTACCCATCATTGAAAGATGTTCCAATGAGGGACAATGTGTTTGTATGCGATGGATCCATTCAACCATATTTGAAATATTGCAGTTATTAATCCTGTCCAAAATAAAATAAAGAAATATGATAAATATACCATGAAAACCACAACTATTATGTAAGTATACCACAAAATTTTGATATTTGCTAAAAACGGCAGTGTATTCACATCCAAAGTGCAATTTCTATCTAATATTAACGTATCCAATTCATCGAAGAATGATAAAAACGATAAATTTTCGAAACGGTTGTAACTAAGATCTAAGCATTTAGTATGGGTGTTAAACTTTTCAGCGATTCGTCCGGGTATTGTACGCAAATTTTCATAAGCCAATGATATTCTTCCATTTTCCTCCAGAATATTATCTCCAATGGAGTCATCACTGGCGAAGCTACTTGTAGAAATGTTTCCACTAACAGATATAATTTTTTGCATAACACAAAAATTATAATCCGATAGACCGAAGTCTTCGCAGTAATCGTCGTAAAACTCAAGGTTCGCACAGGACTTAAGTACCGAAAAGAGTTGTTGATTTTCGCTGAAATTATAACATAAATATGAAATATTTTAATAATCAATCAGATACAAATTGTAAAAATAATATTAATATTAACCACTACTAAAACCATTATTTTCTATAACCAAAACGTAATAAATATGTACGAGGGCTCTTACTATTCGATCCCACAACATTCGGATTTACGTTACCGAAAGGACTCGGATTCATCAGCATTCCCCAAACATTTATGGGTTAATCGAATATTATTATAGAATACCATATTAGTCGAAAAAAATTATTCGGTAAGCGGTAAGTATAGACGAAAAGAGTTCGCAACGAAAATTTAAATATTATATAATATATCAAGCCTTGACAGCCTAAGCTGTGGTGGAACAAATCTCTATACTCGTATGCGCGTTTCATGTAAATACATTTAGAAAATAATCATGTTTCAAATATAAAAACTTTTCACGCTAATAACTATTCATAGAAATATCCGATAAGCACAGCATTTGAAGCTAATATGTCTTGTAAGGATTTTTACGACTTAAATTGCAAAAAAGGGGCGGGTCTATAAGATAAAATGAGTTAAAAAAGCATTAAATTATTTTTAACTTTCAACAAATCAAAAATGGTTTAACCGACTGGAGTACTATTTTGTTTTTTGCCAATAAACTTCAACTCAACTTCAAACTCAATAAAATTTATCATTAAAAAAAAAATAAATAATTGGCGCGTACACTTCTGTTAGGTGTTTGGCCGAGCTCCTCCTCCTATTTGTGGTGTGCGTCTTGATGTTGTTCCCCAAATGGAGGGGACCTACAGTTTCAAGCCGACTCCGAACGGCAGATATTTTTATGAGGAGCTTTTTCATGGCAGAAATACACTCGGAGGTTTGCCATTGCCTGCCGAGGGGCGACCGCTATTAGAAAAATGTTTTAATTAATTTTGCTTTCACCGAGATTCGAACCAACGACCTCTCTGTGAATTCCGAATGGTAATCACGCACCAACCCATTCGGCTACGGCGGCCGATTATCATTAATAACGTATTACGTACTATCAAACTTTTTAGGAACAAGCGGGAATTAGTGGGAAGAAATTTCTATGGCAACTTGCGACGTCTTGCTTGCCATTCTTTATTTCAAAGTAAATTTCAGCTACTTGGAAGCGTTGTTCTGGCGTTAAGCGATTCATGATGATATCTATTAAACGACGGCAAAACAAATTTCAGATTGATTGTTAGGTTAGTTTGGATTTGGCAACTAATCGAGTAAGATGTGTTTCATGCTATTCGCTAAGATGGAAAAAGAGCAATATCGTTCGGAAATTCGCTTTTTGTTTTTGGATGGGGAAAAATGGGAGAAGATAGACAAAGTTGGATGCTGTCTATGGGACAATAGGCAAAGTTGGATGCTATCCATGACCACAGTTAGATATTGGTTCAACGAACTTAAACGTGGGCGAACATCCGTTTATGATGAGGAGCGATCAGGACGCCCGACAGGCGTGGACGAGGAAATCATTCAAAAAGTCCACGACATGATGATCGACGAACGAAAGTGCGCGAAGTAACAGAGGCCATAGGTGTGTTGACCGAAACGGCATTTATAATTTTACATGATAAGTTGGTGATGAAAAAATTGTCAGCCTTATTGGTGCCGCGATTGTTCACGGTGGACAGCTGTTAACTTGGAAGTAGTGTTTGGAGCAATTTAAGCGAGATCTGAAGGAATTTTTGCGTTGAGTTGTCCCTTTAATAAAACCTGGATTGATCATTACACACCAGAAACTAAGCAACAATCAAAACAATGGATTTCTCCCGGTGGATCTGATCCAAAGAAGGGGAAGACAGTCCTATTGGTCGGAAATGTCATGGCGACGACTTTTGGGATGCGAACGGCGTTAATCTTATGGATCATTTGGCGAAAAAACACGATACCGCCCCAGGATATTCGTCCGGAGTGTCGCCGCCAAACTCCATGAATTGCGTTATGAATTGCTTCCGCACTTCCCATATTCACCCGAACTGGCTCCCTACGACTTTTTCTTGTTCCCTGACATGAAGAAATGGCTCGCGGGGAAAAAATGTAGTTGAAATGAGGAAGTCATCGCCGAGACAGAGGTGTTATTTGAGGAGTTCGACAAATCCTCTTTTTGGGGTTAAAAAATGGCCGAAGCAATGGACGAAGTATATCCTCCTAAAAGGGGACTATGTTAAAAAATAAAAAATAGTGTCTTCATTTCTAACACGGGTACTTATTGAACCTCCCTCGTAAATGTCAACACAGTTTGTTATTCTCAGTTGTCAAACCATAGTTAACCATATAGATAGTTCTCATGCCGTTAAAAAAATACTCGATATACATACTTATATTATATATTATAAATGAATCCATTGAATGAAAGTTTAATAGATAAAAAATTCTTTTTAAATGCGATTATTTCAATGCTTGCAGAAAATCAGTTTTTCTAAGAATGGCATTCGTTATTTGAGAATCAATGAAATGGGATAGCAAAAACATACATACAAACATATAAATATAACATATATATATGTATATATGTATGTATATAATTGGCGCTTATACCCTTTTTGGGTGTTTGCCGAACTCCTCCTCTTATTCATGGCGTGCGTCTTGATGTTGTTCGACAAATGGAGGGGCCTACAGTTTTAACCCGAGTCCGAACGGCAGATATTTTTACGAGCAGCTTTTTTAATGCAGAAATACATTCGGAGGTTTGTCATTGCCTGCCGAGGAGCGACCGCTTTTAAAAAAACTTTTCCTTCACTTTGGTGAGACTCGAACCAACGTTCTCTCTGAACTTCGAATGGTAGTCACGCACCAAGCCTTTCGGCTACGGGGTCAAACGACATGCTAATTGTTTATACAGGGTGGCTGATGAAAGCCGCTACCAAAAAAAAATTGAATAACTTTTTTTCTTTTTAAGTTATCTGTTCCATTTTTATTTTAATTTGCAGATTGATATTTAAAATTTATTAAAATGGATAACTGGGACACGCAAACAAGAATATGGATACAATGGATAGTCCGCCGCTATCACGCACTGGAGTCCGTAGTTTTGGTACAGAGAGAGTACAGGCGGATATTTGGCGGCGATCCCCCGAGCAGATGGACCATAATGAGAAACCCACCAGTTCGGACGGAGGAAACGATCGCTGCTGTAGCTGCAGCTATACAAAGCAATCCAAGGGTTTCAACAAGAAGCTTATCTGCTCAACTTGGTGTCAGCCGACAGTCTTTGCAAACAATAATGCACAAAGATTTAGACTTATTTCCCTACAAAATTCAAATGGTTAACAAACTGAATGCAGCAGACTTGCCGATTCGCTTGGAATTTTGGTGGGAGAAGACCAAAACATGTTAAACTGCCTTTTCATGTCTGATGAGGCCCATTTCGATTTAAACGGCAATGTGAACAAACAAAATTGTCGAATATGGAGTACTTCTAACCCACAGATACTCCACGAGGCGGGATTGCATCCTCTTCGCGTGACAGTGTGGTGTGCGGTTTCTTCACGCTGTATTGTCGGGCCTTATTTTTTTGAAGAAAATGGTCACACCGTTACGGTTACTGGAGACCGTTATTTGAAAATGCTGAAAGAATTTTTCTATCCAGAACTATGCCGAAAGAGAATTCCTTTCAACTCTGCGTGGTTTCAACAAGATGGGGCAACGTCTCACATAGCCCAGACTGTTATGACAGAGTTGCGACGAAAATTTCCCAATAAACTGATTTCCAGGTCGCCTGACCTTACTGCACCTGGCTTTTTCTTGTGGGGTTTATGTAAACAAGAAGTTTATAAAACAAAGCCAACAAATTTGGATGAACTAAAACAATCCATTCGGGCAACAATTGCGGCTATTCCTGTCGCAACTCTCAAAGCAGCAATGAACAACTTTTTACTATTGCCGCACTTGTGTCAACGAGCATGGGGGGCATTTAAATTCAATTATTTTTAAAACTAGTTAAGCTACATTTAATAAAATTTAATGACCTTCAACTTGAAAAAAAAATAAATGAATTCCATACACTAAAAAAAAAGTTATTTGAGTTTCTTAATGTAGCAAAATTCATCAGCCACCCTGTATTAAGTGAACGGTTTATGTGTACCACGTTTTCGAACAAATCTGTATCTTGTTTCTATTTTGTCTTTTGTAATTAATTGCAATAGCTGATATTTCTTATTTCTGATGATAATAACCTTAGTAAGTAATAGCTCTATATTCCCATGAATATGTAGATTCGAAATTTATATAATATCAGACATTTTCAGTACCGAACCTCTCATAGCGTACATATGTATGCACAAATAACAAACGAAATTTGAGTTTGATGCTGAAAGTTTTTTATATTTCTTGTGGGTACTTTTTGTGATTTCTATCCTTGTTTTTACTCCTGCTGTTTTATGCCGTCTTCGAATGGCAGGCAGATGGAATTACTCTCGGAGTTTTGTCATTGCTTGCCGAGGGACAACCGCCATAAGAAAAAGCTCTTCTATCAATTTGGTGTTCTGTGCCCATAGCTGGTTTTTACCCCGGGTACTATCGAATGGTAATTGTACACCAATCCGGTGACTTTAGCAAGGTAAAAAACTCGCATATAATCCAAGTATTAAAATTGTACCTTATTATATTTACTCGAAATTGGAGTACATATGTTTATGCATATGTATACATATTATAATATATTATATATACTTTTATGTGTATGAAAAGCCTTATTGCGTGGCAATCAATAGATTATGAACGAACTGTAGTATAAAATATATATATGGATATGTACATACGTATGTATGTGTGTATATATGTATGTATGTATATACGTACATTGACAGGATTATTACCGTTTTCGTATTATTTTTAATGAGGTTTCGTTTTTTTATACCAATTTTCCATTCCTCAATTAGACCAAAGTATTCCAAAAATGCTTCCAATGCACCAGATTGTGAAAGCCCTTTTAGCTTATCATTTTTAATAACAAAGCATGTAAAAATGTACCTACATATATATATATAATAGGGCTTACACTTCTGTTAGGTGTTTGGCCGAGCTCCTCCTCCTATTTGTGGTGTGCGTCTTCATGTTGCTCCACAAATGGAGGGTCCTACAGTTTTAAGCCGATTCCGAACGGCAGATGGTTTTTTATGAGGAGCTACTTGCCGAGGGGCGACTGCTATGCTTCCATCATTTCTTGTTTCATGTACGGAGATTCGAACCAGTGCACTTCCGAATGGCAGTCACACACTAATCCATTACCAAATGTACATGCATACTTATACAATACTGAATTATATACATACACATATACATTTACATAAGTATGCACTTCTTTGGCAGAAAAACTCACCTGTTGTTGTCCCTGCTTAGAATACCATCTGCATCTGACATGCTAGTAGTTAACGGATGCTACTAAATATTTATTTAATCAAATTGTATTATATAATCTCAAAATAACAAACAAAATTAAACACAGTTTGAATCATTAACTCACTGTGATATAACTGTATAGATTTTTTTTCCACAATAAAATTTACAAATTTTAGATTACAAATAACAGCACACCGACTTAAGGCTCAAAATATTTTGGAAACCCTTAACATTAAGTAACTCTTTGTTGATTGTCAACACTCCGCAATGAATTCTACTCGAATACACAGCTGAGATGCTGCACCAGCAGATAATATTCAAAGCTAATCGCAGAACACAAAAAGAGCACGGAGTACTGACAGTACGGCACAACAATGAGTCGAAAACGATAACAGACTTATCACATTCTATTTACAATTTATGTATTTACATACACATGTGTACATACATACATTAAATATATAGATATATATATACCATATATATGTATATATATATATATATATATATTATACTTGTATAGAATAAGCTGAAAATCAGTATTTATTCTCTTTTGCTTCGTACTCACAGGTTTAACACTTTGCAGGTTTAATACCACTATAACGGTCTTCAGCGATGTCCCTCACTATCAGTGGGTACAGTAACTGTTTGACTGTATTTGAAGATAGACTTAAAACGTAGTCGCCAACTGGAGTTATACGAAGTGGAAATGAGAAACAATTATATTTACAAGAGTTTCAGCCAATACAGTAAATTCAAGTTTAATTGCTTTGGCACTTAGTTTTTTACTCTTTGCCCGCATCGGCAATTGATATTTATTGAGCAAAGCCCATGGGATGATTGGTGAATTTTAATTATGTGATATCCTAAAAATATCACGAATATCTGGCTATCGCAAATTTGAAAGAATTTGCGGATTTGCTGACATAATAAGGGATAATGACGGCGGTTTGTTTACGATTACGGTGGACGTAAATTTGAAAAGCTCGTTATTTTGTATTACGCGTGAATTTTTTAAATTAAAGTTATTATTTACACTTAAATAAGGAGCATGGTGATATCGATAAATATTTAAAAATAAAATAAATAATTGGCGCGTACACTTCTGTTAGGTGCTTGGCTGAGACCCTCCTATTTGTGCGTCTTGATGTAGTTCCACAAATGGGGGAACTTATAGCCGACTCCAAACGCCTAATTATTTGTTATGAGGAGTTTTTCATGGCCGAAATACTCTCGAAGGTTTGCCATTGCCTGTTGAGGGGACACCGCTGTTAGACAATTTAATCTAATATTAGATGTTAATACACGGAGATTCGAACCTACTATCCATTCAGCTATGGCGGCCGTCATATAAATATTTAAACGTTTTCAATTTCCCATTGGACGCGGCTTTGTTGGAAAAGTGTATTCAGATCCCCCGGAGGGAAGTTGAATTTAACCCGAATCGCACATTTTTGTGAAGCATTTCCCAAGTTTAGGCATCGGCATAAAGAAAAAGCATTTGTGTCCTAGACCGCTATGTACAGAACGTAATGCAATCTATAATTCTCATCCTAGACTGAAGTAATAATACCATATATTCACAAGTAAGTATACTTTATAGTTTTCATTATTGTAATTGTTTTCAGTATAATTTAATTTTATTATTTACATTACTTTTGAAACTTGTTTTCAGGGACGCCAAATTCTAGGAGACATCAAAGTTGTCTTAATAATATTAAAAATACGAAGATGCGAAGAGATCAAATTTCATCAAATGTTCTCGTCATGGTTCTCTTGTTATTTGCGACTACTTGAGGTAATAGAAGGCAACCTCACGGTAACTCAAATTGTTTCAGATTTAATATATTTCTAATCCAACGGTGTGAGCTATTTGTGCTCCTACTGGTAATATTTTGCTAACTATTTTTCAGTACGAAGTATTTTTTAGAAATTACGAAGCATCACTTAGATTGTAATTGTATTCCCGTCATGATAATTTATAATTTACAATTTGATGACCGCAATGTTTGTTTTCATTCAACTAACCTCACTTTACGTCTTTTGTTTTCATTTCATTTGGGTCCTTATGTCAACCCCTGACCCCTTTCCCCTAACAGCCAAAGTTACTCTCATAATTTTGTTTCGAATGGGCAAACCTTGTACTACAAAACAAATTACTAAAGATCACGTAATCAACCAACGGCGTGTTTGTAACCGAATCTGAAAAAAAAGTTGATGACGTAATGCACAGTACATTCTCTATTCGTTTACATTTCCCGCAATGAAAAATCGAGTCTTTCTGTTACTTCGCGATTGTAAAAAACTTTCCTTTGTGAAAATCATATTTCCAACCAATTTCACTTACATATTTTGCCATTAATCGCAGTCAATCACACCCCTTTTTTGTTTTCTTTATTTGTAGTGTTTTATAACGACAAACTTGGTATCAAAAGCGCGACGCCACGGACCGAAATTTACTTTTCTCTTTATCTTCCGAAGTTATGATCTTGTGTAATTGGTTCATGGATGTAGGTACATACAGCTACTACGGCAAACAGTGTGTAATTTTTGGATTCTAGCGCAATTTAATTAACTTCTCAGTGCCACGTCTAAATGGATCCTGAATTCAAAAATGATATTGCTCTCTGCGCCTCTTATATGAGTTGGCCTAGAGGAAAGATTTACGTTATTATACTTTTTTTCCAGGAGACTACAATTTATGGACACTGTTGCAAATAAAAACTACCTCTACAATTTTGACAGCATCACTCCTTCCAGTATACATCAATCTCATCCGTGCCGTAAGAGTTAGTTCCTTTTGAGATGAAGAGAAAGTGGATTGCCTTTTCACTTTTAAATGGTAGTCACCAAAAGATTTGTCTGGCCGATCATATGAGAAGTTTTATTGCAAGACGGGAGATTCAGATGGAAATCAGATTTCTCTTCCTCTAACCAGCGTTCGTTTCCTATTATAATCCTAATCCTGATTTAATGCGCTTGCATTTCCTTAACTTTGCTACTAAAGTGGCTAACAAAAATTTCCAAAGCACTTGAACTTGAATAATACACTCACCAGTCTTTTTTGTTTGCAACCAAGTTTCAAATACCTATATCAATTTCAATTTCAATTTAGTAATATTCTGTATGTAGTAGATCTGAGTTTTTAACTGTACAACTTATATTTATAACAATCCAGCTGAGAACAGTAACTTATAAAATAATTCCCTTAAAATATCTTGTAATCTAAAAGAGTCTGAAATAGAAAGCTCAAGAGATTCACTGAAAACTTTAAAGTAGGTAAATATAATTAAAGGCGGCCATTATAAAACTCCTTTCTTTCTTTAAGTGTTTAATTGCAAGTGACAAATAATTCCATATTTTTATTGTGCTAACAAAAAAATGCGCTTCCCGCTTCATTTATCTAATACTGGCAATGTGTAAAAAAAAATTTAAACATTTAAATTATGCCCATAAATTTAAAGTTGGAAAAAAAAATTACAATCACACATCACCGGAGAGCTGAAATCTCCATTGGATAACGATTCGAAAAATAAAAAATTTTCTAGCTGCTAACGGTTCGAAAAACTAGAAATAATCTATTCGCTAACGGTATGTGATCGCCGATCTATCATCCAGAAGTATCCTGTCGAAGGTTCCATTACAAAAAACGTTTCATCTACTTTGGTTGATACCACTAAAGACTGATTTCCTTTGAAATTAATCACTGCGATGCAAATTTTTAATACTACTACGATGATTTGCTTATACAAATCTGTGATGAACGACTTGTGTTTGTGATGCGTATCAATAACTTGATTCAGAGATTTAGGCATCAAACGATTAGACTTTTTTATTTAGGATCATTTGACTTTGTACATATGCTGCGCACTGACTTTTAGGAAGTCAGCCAAAGTGTCACTTAGGGACTGAGACACGCAATCTGAGTAAATGAAAATAAATAAAATGTATAAGTCCTTCTGCGGTGGTCGCCGTAGCCGAATGGGTTGGTGCGTGACTACCATTCGGAAGTGCGTAGGTTCCAATATCCGTGTATGAAACTCAAAGTTTTTTCTAAAAGCGGTCGCTCCGCCAATTATACACATATATATATACATATGTATATATTGATATGTAATATATTATATATTATATATTATATATCAGTTATCGACTGCCTTCTGAACCATACGGTCGTTTCACAGCGTAGTTGTGTTTTTTCTCCTCAGTGCGATTATTCTTTTCTTTACTTTTCTATTTCTCATTTACTTACTAATTCGTGTAATTTTGCTTCTGCTGATTAATTGTCTTTTGTAAGCCGAAATGTCTCTAGAGGGATCTCCACTATAGAATAACAGGTTTTCCTTGTTATCCCCTAGTCCCAAACCAAAGAGGAAAAAAGCAAAATCAGTAACTACAGAGTTTTTTCCGTCTTTATCAACAGTAAAAAAAGACAACCCGAAATATCTCATGGTAAGTGCCGTTGATACAGAGAAGCCCCAGAAAAAATATTCGTGTTTTGCCATGCATAAAGCCCTACAAAATATAAGCTCAGAATCCATGAAAATCACGGACTTAAAAGATGGTAATCTTTTATTAATGATAAAAAACTCCAGTATTGCTAAGAAATTTCTGGCAACCAAACATTTAAACGGATTTGTAAAGTTAATATTGTCCTTCACAATACCCTTAATTATTCCAAGGGCACCATTTACGCTCCGTGCTTAAATGAAACACCAGAGAGGGAAATAGTGGGAAACCTTGAAGATCATGGAGTAGTGAGTGTTCATAAATTCCAGAAATAAAATGAGGGCAAAGCATTTCCTAGCGGAGTTGTACTCCTTACATTTGATTCTTACTATCTGCCAGAGAAAATCGATGTCTCTAGGTATACAACTAAGGTAAGAGCATATTATTCAAATCCAATGAGATGCAAGAGCTGTCAACTGCTTGGACACACAGCTAAACGCTGTCAGAAAACACCTGCATGCGACATGTGCGCTCTTCCCCCCCATCTTCCAGTACCGTGCACTCGAATATTCTGCGTAAACTGCGCTTCCAGCAAGCTTTGCCCGAAGTTTAAGCAAATGAAAGAGATTATTGTAAGAAAAACTGACAACAAAAGCCCAATGTGAGAAGCAATTAGAATACATAAATTGCAAATTCCACCTCGACTCAACGAGTATGTACTCTACTTTCTTTTCTACTGTAACTAAAGATTCTCTTATTTCTTCTCCTCTCCCTACTGCAGCTACAACAACATCTTAAATATTCAATAGCAAAATATTATAACACCAAAACTTCACCACCTCTTACTTTAGTCTCTAACAATATTCCAAAAATTCAACAACAAAGTGACAAACAAACCTCTTCACCATTTGCATTTCAAGTAACCAACATCAAAGTAATGCATACCTGTTTTCATCTCTTTCCATAGTTACAAACAACAACAAAAAAAAAAAAACAATCACCATAACTTCAACACAAACAACATTTCAAGCCTTAATTCAGAAAGTAACAGTCACACTAATAAAAGCCCTAACCTCTCAAATCAAACTACAGCACCAATAAAATCTTCTTCATACAATTTTTCTACATTAAGTAAAATATCAAAAGCCGATTATTTATCTGATAATATCTCAGATTAAACAATGACAATTTTGCAATGAAATCTAAATGGTCTACTAAACAACTATCCAGACCTTAACATTCTCATAAATGAATTTTCTCCCGATATTATTGGTCTGCAAGAGACACACCTTCCCCACAACAAAAAAGCTTTTTCCCCAATCAATAGCTATTGTATTTCCACAACCTCCCTCAAAATTCGTCATGTAAACAAGGCATTGCCCTTTTTGTAAAAAAATCTTCCGTACATAAAGCTATCCCCACTTCATCCAACATCTCTGCTTCAGCAGTTGAAATAGACATTGGCTTTAAATTGTCAATTATAACCTGCTATATTCCGCCCAATCAGACTTTTAATAGCAGGGAACTTCAAAAAAATTTCCTAATCTTATTTTCCTCTCCCTACATCTTTCTCGCTGATGTCAATGCTTTAGCCTACTTTGGGGCTCTCCAACAACAATCCGTAGAGGCGAAATAACCTTATCGACCTTAACGACGGGTCACCCACTCGCTTTTCCACTCATGGCTCCTTCACGCATCCTGACATTATCCTCGCTTCCGCCTCCCTAGGACCCAAATTGTCATCCCACACACTTGACGAACTCCATAACAGTGATCACTTCTCTCTAGTTACTACCCTCAACCTACCGATCCTATACCAAGTTAAGCTTAGAGCAAAATTTTTAACAGACAAAGCGGACTGGCCTAAGTTCCTTCTCTTTTGGTAGATACATGTAGCATATTTGCATAATATAAACGCTGAGGCCTCATCCATAAAATCACTTATCAGATCCGCTGCTCACATTGCCATCCCTCAATCCAGATAAAACATTTCGCTACAAAGCTTTCTTACTGGTTTACTGTTTTCTCATCCCTAAGAAACCACAAACAATCATTGTGGGCCAGTTATAAACAAAGTAGAACATTGGACAACCTTGTAAGATTAAAAAAAGCGAACGCTGTATTTAGGAGAGAGTTAAAATCAGCAAAAAGGAAAGCATTAGAAACACTTACGGCCAAAATGACTCCGGCATCTAGTCTCAAGCATATTTGGACAGATCAGGCCAACGCAACCATATAAAAATCGTCCACTCCCAAAGAGATCCGATCTACTGTGCACAGAATATTTCCGAAGAATTTGCAGCCACTTGGAGGGATTATTCACATTCTTCTAAGTTCCATACAAATTTCAATACCGTAAAGAACAAAATCCTATCTGAACCCTACGACAACACCTTTCCCTGCAAAGATTATTCCTATCCTTAAACCTAATAAACCCAATACCATTACTTCGAACTACAGACCTATATCCTTACTCCCCTGCATGTCTAAAGTTTTCAAAAAAATAATTTCAACTCGGTTACTGTGGTAGGCTAAACCAAAAGGTTTCATATCGGACAATCAATTTGCCAAAGGGGTCTTGGTATGATTGACCCACTTCTATATTTTGAACACTTTGCTTCTACCGCTGTATCCTCTGGAAAACACGTTTCAGTTCTTAACCTAGACTTCGAAAAAGCTTACGATAGGATAGGTCCTCATATTGTTCTTCGGCTATTAAAACGCTGGAAAGTTGGCAACAAAATGTACCATACAATTAAGTCTTTTTACTGTACCGCAAATTATTTATTAGTATCAACAATTACAATTCTAATATTTTAAAATTACACAATGGCATACCTCAAGGTTCCCACCTTTCAGTAATTTTGTTCATCATAGCTTTCAATGAAATTACTTTCGTAACTTACGCTGATGATCTGGTAATTTTGTCTGATCTAAACGACCTTTCCTAGATAAAAACTCTTTTTATAAATATTTCAAGTCAGATCTCTGGTCTAAATCATCAGGAGCTAGCATTGCTTTGAACAAGTGTGCAACATTCCACATCTGCCGTAAACACAAGTGTATCTTACCTTGCCTTTCCATTTCTAACACTATTAACACTATAATCCCCCACACTAACTCTCTTAAGATACTCGGCGTTGTTTTTGACAAAAAACTTACATTTAAAGACCATTGTAAATGTATTAGAATAAGCTTGTTATCTTGATTCAATATTATAAAATATCTTTCGTCTAAACACTTTTTAGTACATACTCTAACCCTTATAAATATAACAAAAGCGTTAATATTATCAAAAATTGATTTCGCCCTGCCTATATACGGTCACTGTGCCAAAAATCATCTAGAACTACTGCAAGCACCATATCACACAACCGCTAGAAGATATATCCGGGCTTTCCCCACATCCCCAACCAAAGCTGTCTTAACGGAAGCAGGACTACCACCTATCGCATCCAGAGTACTGAGCAAGACGCTGATGTTAATACCAAAAATTATGTACTGCAAGAGCAATCTTCTATTCAACATAGTCGAAAGGTCGCTACAGCTTACAATGCAATGCAAAAAGCCGTCGGTCCTGTCGCGATGCATCTCACTCGCCAAAGAATTGAACATCATATCGACTCCGATCCTTATGAGAACACCAACATACCGGCAGTGGGTTTCCCTTAAATCCTGTTTCTATAATAAATTATTCTGCCTTAAAAAAATTGAAACAGCATCGGTCGAATACATACAGCACTACATCGAGGCTACTGAACCTTTTCGAGCGGGATGGGATTTTATATTCACTGACGAATCCAAATCGGACACCAGCACAACATTTGCTGTGACAAATAGCGACGGTGCCACAATTTTCTGTCGGTGCACTGCCTACATACTGCTCAGCTTTCACAGCAGGAGCTGCACTGCATGAAGCAGTAATGTTTGCCTCCCAAGCCAGCAAAAAACATCTAATATGTAGCGACAGCAAATCCGTTATTGAAGCCTTGCAGAACCCAAAAAACGATCTGTTACTCATCAATATGATAAGAAATAAATATTATATATGAAAAAAAGACGCAATAAAAATTATGTGGGTTCCTGGTCATGCTGGAATCAACAGCAACGAAGCTTCTGATGAACGTGCAAATAAAGCACGGATGCAGCCATTACATTTCTTTAACCACCTCACTCCTAAAGACCTACGGATGTATGCGCCAAATTACTTAGCCGGAACACTGACGCATGATTGGGCCACATATCATCACTACTACAACCTTTGAGCTCAAGAAATATAATTTATTAAATAGCATCTGGTTGATAGAAGTGCAGAATTTAATCTTCCCTTCAAGTGCAGAATTTAGTTACGAATACGTTACCGTGTAGTGTAGTGTACCTGGGGTACTCTTGCCATCTTACCTACCTACCTACCTACGTTACCTATATAAGTATTCAAAAATTCACAAATCCAAAGAGATAATGGCAAATATGCAAAACCAATTACAGTAAATCAACTTTTTATATTTTCTAATCCTTTATCACGTTTATTGTAGGTTTAGACAAAGCAGACGTAAATTAATATGTACTTCCAAATAAAATGAAATGAAATACTGTACTTTAGTAATATCTATACTTTTTTATGTATACTGTAAAGATGACAATGAAAGAACCTTCTCTTTTATATCATGGTAGTAGACATGCATCAGAACAATCCATATAGCAGGATTAGTAGGTACTACCACTTATTGTTATTGCCAGAACTTCATTTGCGCGATTTAAGGTATCGTTCACTAAACAACATAAAAAACAAAGCACCAACTTTTTGAAAAGCAATTTGACAAGTGTTTGTTATTTGGTTATTAACTACTAGCATATTTATACATATTCCGTCCTTATTAATAAGTATCACAATATTGAATTAGCTTAGAATGTAATTTATTTCATATAACTCAAATTTAACCAATTATTGACGCATCTGCATTTCCGGTGTTGATGATCGGTTAGCTTCTTGCCTTGGTTGCTTTTCCGGTGGTTCTTGTGTTGGTGTGTTGGTGTGTGTGTAGGTTGCGGTAGCGGCCATAACTCGCGCTATATAGCTTAGTTTTGCGCAAGCAACTGAAGTGTGTATTGTAATTATATAAAGTTAATAAATGTTTAATTTCGTGTGAGTTCGCCTGGTTACAAGCCACTAAATTCATCTAACGGCATTCACTGAATCCCTTTAAGTCACATAAAGTGAACTAAACAAAGCCAAGTAAATAAATATGTATAAAGTATATATTTATTTTGACGGTATATATTTATTCGGCGCCGGTAGCCGAATGGGTTGGTTGTGACTAACATTCGGAATTCAAAGAGAACGTAGGCTCGAATTTCGGTGAAAGACCAAAATGAAGAAAAAGCTTTTTCTAATAGCGGTGGCCTCTCGGCAGGCAACGGCAAACCTCCGAGTGTATTTCTGCCATGAAAAAGGTCCTCATAAAAAATATCTGCCACTCGGAGGCGGCTTGAAGCTGTAGGCCCCTCCATTTGTGGAACAACATCAAGACGCACACCACAAATAGGAGAAGCTCGGCCCAAAGAGGGTGTAAGCGCCAATTATATATTGTACATAGAATTGAATAGAAATATATATATATATAAATATCTTTTTTCATTCAGTAATATTTTCGGCGGGGCAGAACTTATTTCTTCTACAGTTTTGCGCTAAAATTGTTGAGAAGGCAGTAACTTTGTAAAAACTTCCCGTTCTTCTTTCAAAATTTCCAGCTGTTTTCTCTTTGTACTTTTGTACAATAAGTATTATTATATCTTCCATTAAATTATTTACAAAGTTACCTTTCCTGAGAGGATCGAGTGGAAAACAAACCCAAAATGGATGAATGATGATACACAAAAATGGTACACTGATGGATCAAAAACACCTTATTGTGTAGGAGCAGGAGTAGTGGGGTCCAGAATCCACAAATCATTCACTCTCACCAGGGACACCACCATCTTCCAAGCGGAACTATATGCAATAATGGAAGCAGCAAACATCATGCAACGTAGAAACCACAAGAGAGTAAAGATCAAAATACTCTCGGACAGCCAATCAGTTCTAAAAGCTTTAGATAGCTATACCTACAACTCAAAAACCCTCTTAGAATGCCACAAGGCACTCAATAACCTGGCATCCAAAAACAATGTTTCATTAATTTGGGTACCGGGACATGAGGGATATGACGGCAACGAAAAGGCAGACTTTCAAGCCAAAAAAGGGGCAGATGCAAACTTCATCGGACCTAGTCCCATGTTCGGATTCAACAGCCTGAAACAAAAGGTAAAACACTGGGCCAAAACTCTATTAAATCAGGATTGGAACAACGTAGAGGGTCTTAGACACTCCAAAAAGTTCCTAAATTTCAACGCTAAAAGAGCTAACATGGCCCTCACGTTAAACAAAAAGAGCATTCGCACTCTCACAGGCGCCCTCACGGGTCATTTCACCTGCAATAAACACTTACATAAATTAGGCATAACTAACACCAGCACCTGCAGATTTTGCTGCGAAGATGAGGAGTCTATAGAACATCTCATTATCGAATGTCCGGGGTTGACGCATAGAAGGAAAAGGTTTTTAAACAAGTTCATGCTTACAGATGAAGACCTTCAATCACTCCCTCAGAATGAGCTGGTACAATTCATAAGCATACTTAACAGTAAATAGACAGCATAGGGTGCACAATAGATCAATATGGTCGCAGTGCTAAAGGGCTATACCTTAACCCTTTACAACCATTAACCATTACAAGCTCTAACTTTTGCTTAAAATGATTGGTGAAAAAAGTCTTTAAAAATTACATCACAGTCTCTCTCTTACTAGCATTCCTGATATTTGCTTTTCTTCCGAAACAATTTTTCCGTTTTTGGAACACTGTTCAGGATAAAAAATAGAGAGAAATGAAAATAATAAGGGCAAAAGGAAACGGGAAAGTCTCCTAGATAGCTGATTTTGAATTTCGTATTCGATGCGGTAAGGATGATAGCAAATTTTGCCAAACTGGTAACGAAAAATCTTTAATCTCCTACAAGTTCAAATTACCCCCTAAAATAATATTTATGTGATCCAGTGTTGGCCGTAGTCGAAAATTCGACCATTAACCATTCCCTTTGTAATTACACCACAATCCAAGTATTTTGATCGTGCAAGCCCCGTTCACTTAAGTAAGATGTTCATAGATCTCAAATTAGGAATTTAAATACGTTTTAAGTAAAATGATTCCTTTCTCTTTGTCTTTATATTTAGGTGTCTTTTTCTTTATTCTTTATTTTTATCTTTGCCTTATCCTTTCCATCTACTTATGCATATGCACTTTAACCTTCATCTTTGTATTAATCTTAATTTAAATCTTACCCTTAAACCGCTGATTACGATTTTTTTAATCAATATCAAAATTAAAGCATATGTTTAGGAGGCATATACTTACACATAAGAACTTTAAATTAAACTAATTTGAAATTTGATTGAAATTATTCAAAGTGCCTTTCGAATGAATTGTTTATTTCTTTCAATTATAAATTAGCCGTAAAAGGGATGCAAAGAAAACATGCTTAATGCTTAATGAATACTTCACATTTTTTATGGTACGCGTAACAAGTTTCAATGTAATCAGTCATTTAAAAATCGATACATCTTCCATTCGTTCAAATCGGAATCATTTGCACCATGTCAACAAAATTAAATGATGAAGAATTTTGTTGAAGTTAACATTTATTTTTGTTATAAATATATGTATATGATGCTTTCCATTTCAATTCAACCGGGCTATTCGGGTCATGTTCTTCGATTTCGATGTAACTGAAATATGTTGCTCTCCGGTCAAAATAATGAGACACGTATTTTTTTGTCCGCCCGAAAAAAATTTGTTTCAAGAGTTATCGGCAATTTTGTTTTTCAGCTCAAACTCGATTTTTTTTAATTATATAAGAAACATTTTTTTTTAAATGTCCATAACTTAGTCAAAAATGAACCGATTTTAATAATTCCGGGTTCGAAATGATCGTCATTACTTACAGGAGCGACTTAATGTAGAAAAAATTGCAAAAAAGTAGTTGAAAATTTTTTATTTAGCAAAAAAGAAAAAAAAATGAAATTTTTTCGAAATTCAATATTTCAATAAGTGTATTTTTTTTTTTTATAACTTTTTCCAAATCAAGAGGACACCTTAAACTTCAATTAAGCTAAATGCCCAGTTGCTAAAATGAGTTGTTTTTGAGTAATGAATTTTTGGGTAAAAATCCTGTTTCGCAATTTTTGTTTTTTTGCAAAATAAAAAACTTTCAAATACTTTTCTGCAACCATTTCTACTTGAAATCGCTCGTGTAAGTAATGATGATCATTTTGAACCCAAAATTATTAAAATCGGTTCATTTTTGACCAAGTTATGGGCATTTAAAAAATTTTTTTTCTTATATAATTAAAAAAAATCGAGTTTGAGCTGAAAAACAAAATTGCCGATAACTCTTGAAAAAAATTTTTTTCGGGCGAACAAAAAAATACGTGTCTTATTATTTTGACCAGAGAGCAACAAATTTCAGTTACATCGAAATCGAAGAACATGTCCCGAATAGCTCTTTTGAATTGAAATGGAAAGAATCTGTATAAGAAAATTTTTTTTAATTACTCATAACTTAGTCAAAAATAAACCGATTTGAATGGTTCTGGGTTCATAATAATCGTAATTACTTACACGAGCGACTTCATGCAGAAACAATTTCAAAAAAGAAGTTGAAAATGATTTATTTTGCAAAAAACAAAAAATGCGAAACAGGGCTTTTACTCAAAAATTTATTACTCAAAAACAACTCATTTTAGCTACTAGGCATTCAGCTCAATTAAAGTTTGAGATGTCCTTTTGATTTGGAAAAAGTTATAAAAAAAAAATACACTTTTTGAAATATTGAATTTCGAAAAAATTTCATTTTTTTTCTTTTTTGCTAAATAAAAAATTTTCAACTACTTTTTTGCAATTTTTTCTACATTAAGTCGCTCCTGTAAGTAATGACGATCATTTCGAACCCAGAATTATTAAAATCGGTTCATTTTTGACTAAGTTATGGACATTTAAAAAAAAATTTGTCTTATATAATTAAAAAAAATCGAGTTTGAGCCGAAAAACAAAATTGCCGATAACTCTTGAAAAAAATTTTTTTCGGGCGAACAAAAAAATACGTGTCTCATTATTTTGACCGGAGAGCAACAAATTTCAGTTACATCGAAATCGAAGAACATGACCCGAATAGCCCGGTTGAATTGAAATGGAAAGCATCATATATAATTGGCGCTTACACCTTCTGCTTTTTAAAGTGTACGTCTTGATGATGTTCCACAAAAGGAGGGACATTTAAGCCGACCCCGAACGGCAGATTTTATTGTAAACTTGTTCCCAGGTCATTGTAAGGCATGTTTGTAAGATATCCACGAGATAAGACGGGTTATCAAAAGAGCATAAAATAATACGTATGTTCGTGTGACGTCAGGTTTATAAATGAACAACAACCGGTTTCATCTCCTCCAACTCGCGCTATTGATGACCTGCTGTCGCTGCGAACAGAAAAGAATAACAGCGCCAGTTCCAAAAGTGTAGAGTACTCTCCTCATCCAAATAACCAGAGTATAACGGGCAGTGAACTTGTTGCTGTGATACAAGAAGATGTAAATGAAATGCAAAGAGCAGCAAGACCGCCAAAGTTACTGCGACCACGTAAATTATTTCGGTATCGCGCAAATCGAGAGTCAGTTCCGCTATCATTCCAGAGGGCGATAAATGTAGACAGTAATGTTTTTGACGATTATGAGTCTGTTGACGGCAATGTTTTTGATGTATAGGCGAGGTCAATGCGCAGATCGCATTACGTGGGTCTGAGAGCAATGAATGCAATATCACTAATTTATTAAAAATTAAACATGGGATATTGTTAAAGCAACGGAGAAAGAAAATGTTGTTGGTTGCTATTTTGTTCTGACGAAGAAGGGAGGGGCAGATGGTAAAATAGAGAGTTGTAAGCAAAGGTAGTGATCAATAATATGGTCAAATTACTATGAGACTTTGCATCAGGAACACGATTAGATACAGGGCGGTTAGCACTCGCTTTTCTGGCATACTTTAGTCTCACAATTTGGAAGATCGCATATCATTAGTCTCTTACTCTTTGGTCAAACAAGGACGCTTTTCACTAGGTATGGCGAAACAGTTACGCTCGAAGCTCATCAATAACACAGGTCAACAACGTTTTGTTCTAGGAAAGTGTAGGGTCATTTTCGAAGTAATTTTTTGTGTAGAATCCGAATCCAGGGTTTAAATTGCTTCATCACGTCAGCATTTTGAGATATCCTAACCTAAAAGTGCAAAAACACTGTTTTTGCCCATTTTTGAGGTTATGTAGCTACGAAGATTTTGCTCTTCATAAAAAAGTAAACATAGTATTTTAAAGTATAAGTCTTTCTCTTTTAAATGCCGTTGAGTTTGCTTACATATCTTTATTTTTCACTGAGATATCGCATTTTGAAGTTTCCATGTTTGTGAATTTTTCGATATTCGAAAATCCATTGAGATAACATGAGATGTGATACGGTCGATTACATCGTCGTACAAAAAAAAAAAACATGGAGACTTCAAAATGCGATATCTCAGTGAAAAATTAAGATATTTGAGCAAACTCAACGGCATTTAAAAGAGGAAGACTTATAATTTAAAATACCACGTCTACTTTTTTATGAAGAGCAAAATCTTCGTAGCTATATAACCTCAAAAATGGGCAAAAACAGCGTTTTTTGCACTTTTAAGTTAGGATATCTCAAAATCCTGACGTGATAGAGCAATTTAAATCCCGGATTCGGATTCTACGCAAAAAATTACTTGGGAAATGACACTACACTTTTATAGAACATTCCGAACCCATTAAACTTCAAAGCAGTACAATGATCACACACATTACTTAAGGTACCGCAAAATATTATGATGCATGTTGTAATTGTAATCCATATCTTAATTGAATACCTTAATCTTAAGAAACGATCGATGTTCGTTCTTGATCGAATTTGTTGTAATCGCTCAGTTTGACGACGGGGTCTCGCTCTTCGGATTATTAAACATTTGTAGAAGTAGGACTCTGATCCGTTGAATTTCGTGGTGCCGTGGTTGAACTTCCGATGTTTTGTTCTTTGAGTGACATTTCAAACGATTTTCAATGCTAAATGTTTATTGATAGATGAGGCATCCAAAGAAAGTTGAATGTAGTTGATCATAAATTTTGAACACTCTTAAGCAAAACAACAATAGTTTATAATATTAAATTCAATCTCGCAAGGTAATTCGAATAAAGATAAAACTATATTTTAACTCACATTTCAAGTACTTATTATAGAAATAATCACACTATTTCTTTATATTGAGAATTGAAATTGAATTAAAGATGAAAGTTAAAGAAATATCAGTTAACCAGAAAACGGATTTTGGTTCCGCTCACATACGAATATAACTAGTGTGTAATTAAATTATATTTGATTCTTTCAATCAGATGTCAAACCTCTTTAAAATATAGTCGTAAACTTTCTCCTCGTCGAGACGAACACGTAGGTATGCGTGTTTTCACAATGGGCTCGGTAATTACATATGAAGAAAATTTTTTTAGAATATTGAGTCACTAACTGGCGATGTATTTATTGTTCGATTGGTTTCATACATACGGAATATGTTTCAATTATGGAAAAGGTAGACCCTTTAGATGACGCTTCTATCGAAATTTTCCGGAAAATCGTATTTATGGAATAAGTAGACGTGATGCCTCCTATACTACGATGTAATAACTTTGTAAAAATTGGCCCAATCTTAATTATAACTCCATTTCCATACATATGACTACGGCAGTCATAGCAATCCTGCTTTGATATCGCTTAAAGTTCCCATTTAAGACCAATAGTGAGTACGAAATTCTTTAATGGGATACAAATAAGTATTGATTGCGGCGCGCTTGCCATTGAAATTTTGTAGATTTGTGCTGACTTTAAAAGGAATCCAGTTTACATAGACTAGAGAAGACCAAGTACGAATTGAATTCATATTGTTTAGAGACCAAATAAATCCACAAAAAAATCAAATCAGCTGTTCTACTTTTAACAAAATGAATTGAATTTTGAAACTGATATATTTACAATTTTTCTACTTATATAAATAATAGTGTATGCAATGATAATTAAGAAAATTGCTATTATAAAGAAAATCATTAGCATTTTTAATACGAAATATAAAAGGATTTCTTTCTTCAACCTTTTCTCTCGATATCTGCTGCCTTTAGAATCTCCTTCCTCCTACCGAACGTACTACAAAGCTTTGCCATTCCAACCAACTTATTGTCGGCCAAGAAAGTTTTCGCCCGCCTTTGGTTCAAACGAAACACAATTACTGAGTGTGCTTGCCACTCTGTCAATCCCGAGAAATGAGCGGGCGGAATTCGTGGCAGCCGAAGTTACTCTCACAAATTTGCTTCGGATGGCTAAAGCTGGCAATCTTTACTCGGGTACTCGCGAGCAGAATTTTGCACTCGTGCAATCAGTCGTTGTCCAGACTATAGATGACTAGATGGGAAAATCTTTTTCTCGTGAGAGCGCTGAAAAATTTGCATTTTTTATATCATTTGCCAATATTGCCACACCGGTAGAAACATAAATTGGGTATTTTTTAAACAAGAATTGAGAATTTTTAGTTTTCACACCACCATTGAGGTTAGTATTTAGTGTGCGGTTGCCCAATACCTTATATCACTCGTAGACACCTACATATACTAAAAATAAGCACAATCCGTATGAAATATGTACATAAATAACCAAAAAATTTAAAAATTTATATGTAAATGAATTTATTTGAAACTGATATACAAAAGCAATTTAATAATAATAAAGTAATGAACCCGAAGAACATAAGTTATAATTAAAAACATGACATATTGCGATTTCATAATATAACACAGATTACCTTTAATTTTTGTAAAATATCTCAAACTTAAATTCAATTCCCTTACCTACCCTTTTCAACCATAGAATATTTACGTATATACAAATTTACATAAACCAACACACAGTTTTCAATAAAATTACATTATGTACTTAAGACTAATTATAAGTAGAAGTCGAAAAGGATACTCGTACACTATAACGAGCTTTGGATTCCACAAACTCACTTCAATTCAAATTATTACGTTTCAATTGAATTAATTTTAAGACAAATAATTATAAACATTACAACACGTCATTTCTCCATTAAGCCAAAACGAACTGTTTTCGTCAGTTATTTTTGGAGCTTTTTCAAAATCCCATAATGTGTGAGTGCTGCCAAGTTTTGAAACGTTCTCATGGGCGTGCTCTCTCTCTCAAAATGAAAGAGTTTCTCATCTTATTATCTATGGTCCAGACGGCAACGAAGTAACATTATTGAGCACAGCGTTGATTTTTTCGTAAGTCGCCAACACAATCTCAGTTTTTTCGTACACAAACCGCTGTTATGACCCCTGTTATTACAGCTGGTTCCTTCAAAATCGCTGACAGCGAATGTTGGCCACACCTCTGTATTCCATATATCGTGGGGATCAATAAGTTTAATGCAACAGCCGGCTATATGGGAATGTAAAAGCGCTGCCAAAAGGTGCCTTTGCATCTACATTCCGTGGGATCCCAAACTACTAGAGTGATTTTTACTGATCTTTTATGCTGTTGATTTGTCGATATTGGCGTCGGACGATTTCTATTGCATTCATCTCTTTTTCAGTTAGTATTAACCTTAAAAATACAGCTGTTGCTTGCTTACTTCAAACATGATTGATGATGCCCACAGTGGACTCCAAATGAGACGATAACACCAGAAAAGTGAAGTTGCGTTGTAAAGATATCAAAGGAACGTATTGGCTTTATATTCCATGAGCATTTGACTATGAAAAGCTCTGTTCAAAGTGGGTGCCGCGTTTGCTCACTGTTGACCAAAAACAAGAACGTGTTGATGATTCTGAACAATGGCAAAGCTAGAGGAATTCAACCACCGTATTCACCAGATTTGGTTCACAGCGACTACTGGCTGTTCGCAAACCTAAAAAAAATGGCCCGCCGGTAAGAAATTTCGCTCGAATGAGGAGCTTAACCATGAAACTGAGACCTATTTTGAGACAAAAGATAAATCGTTTTACAAAAGTGGTATTGAAACGTTAGAGCATTCCCTAGAATTACGTAGATGAATAAAGCTAATTTGAACAAAACAAAACGAGTTTTTTTTGTTAGGCCCGGGACTTTTTAACCCATTTGTTAGCTCCGCTCTTAATTAAAATTTAGCTCAACTTAAGAAATTTAAGAAGCTGCAAATGTTAGATTTTTAAGCTTCGTTCTTACGTAAATTGAGAGCTATGCGAGAATCGGGCATGCCATATCTTAGATTTTATAATTCCTATAAATAAATGTTTGCAGAAACTAGTTTTGAAAAGAATTTATTTGGTGCGGCATTATAGGAGAACTGTTAAACAAATGTAATAGAAGATACAAAAACTATGCACTGACAAGATGTTGAGAAATCGTTGCCAATCTGTTAAGTTAAGTCGACACTAACTGAGTTTTAATACGTATTGAATTGTGGGGCCAATATTATATACCCCCTTTGGTGTACGCCCTGCTTATGGCGCACTAAATTGAGAGGGTTGTATGATTGTATAGCAATCGGATAGCGGATCGAAATTCATATTCGTAGTCTAGCGATGATAGACCTAGAGTTCGTAATACGCGCGGAAAGCGGGGCGCAAGCACGAAAGTGAGCTCTGATGTGACGGTATAGCTGTTATGGTCAATAGACTAGCTCGGTAGTTGGCCTGAGTAGACGCGTTCGCTTAGTACGCTAGAAATTCGTTCGCTAATCGATGAACTCTTCTTTTTTAGTTTTCTTTTCTGCTATTCGCTAATAAACGCGACTTTTCGATGTTAGAAATAGCGTACATAGCATGGTTCCACGCGCGTGAGTTTACATTGTATATTTTTGTATTGTATCTGTTTTTTTTAAACAAATATTGGTCAAATCTAAATTTGATATTAAAGTGGTTATACAACAATTTAAAATATTAACATACATGTGTATGTATGTTATTCGATGACAAATATTACAAAAAAGAACAATGCTATGTATGTACGTACATATATATGTACATATGTACATACTTAAATTCTTACAAACGACCTTATGGAAACTAAATAAGTGACAGCGTAAAACTTTATACATTTTCCTTACTTTTTAAAAATTGATGTGGTGTTATTTTAATTACTTAATTCCAATATTAAATCAGCTTTGGCTTTTGAGACTCAATTTTATATATTTGGAAAAGTATATATATATGTATATAAGTATATATACGTACTAATGGACATATGTACGCAGATATTCAAAAAAGTAGTATGTAGATATGAGTCTACGTCTGTATGTATGTATGAATGTATATATGTACCACATATTTGACAACGCAAGACTAACTCATACATACACACAGGTATATATGTTATGCAGTTTTTTATTGGCTTAGTACGAGTATCTATGGAAACGAAAAGTATTGATTTGGCTATCGTTGTGCTAATAAATCTCTCACCTTTGTCCGGTATGATTAAATATGAAGGGTACGAAGGTAGAAATACAAATTTATACTTTTTATTCTGTGAACTAAGTCAAGTCATAGTAACGTATGCATATACATTTGTATGTATCCACATACGTAAATAACTTAAAAGTGACATAAATAACTTAAGAAACTTAAAATTTTATAGTAAACAAAAGTTATAATAATAAGTATGAAATTTGTAAGGGGCCATAGTCCGATTTCTTGACGGAGTTGTTGTTTTCAATTTCTTGATTACACTCGTCAAACTTGCAACGTTTCCAATAAGCATGCATACAAATGTCTATATATATTTGCATATGTGTATGTTTGTTTATAAATGCTTGTACATGCGTGTTATGTATGAAAGTAGATTTGTCGAATTGTGTCAATGAATTTTCTACGCTGTGTTCGCCGGAGTGAGTAGTTGCAGAGTTGCCTTCATAATCAGTTTGTTTGTGTTTTGAATGAGCTTAATACCCAGTACACGATTTGATTAAAGTTACCGAATCATTTTTTTTCTTTTACGCTCGCTAAATATGCGATACAGCAAGACCCTTACTTCCATAGGGCCCGCATTCTTTATCTTTTTTTATTAGGCTACGGTATTCGCTGTTTGTGTGAGTTAAGGATGGATATGTGTTTCTCCAACAGTTCGTTAATGACCATCCGTCATCGCATCCATAAAAATAATATATGACGCGAATCTCTGCGTTACGGGAGAGCACTGCCAAAATGTGCATTTTTTTATTATCTGTAGTGCTACTGCGGCATGGAATGCAACAACGAGCACTGATTGAGGAATTTTAAATAGTTTTTCAATTAAATACGAGTATAACGCTCAATTTTAGACATTTATGTTTATTCTTTTTAATTAATCTCTAGTCTTACCACAGCTTTTTTTATAAAAGCGAATTAGAGGTGGCACATTTCGTACGCGACTAGTGGTAACTCAGTTTGTACCTGACAGCTGTTCGCCATGGGACCGATTCAGCTTTTTTGACAGACTAAAACACGACATTGGTCTCAATCGAAAGAGAAGAAAAGTGATATTTTCATATCATATTATCTTTGACGTTATTTTAATTGAATGTTCTCTGCAATGTGGATAAGGCTTCATCAAGGATGGAATATGTCTAATACATCATAAATAATATCGTTGACAAATTGGCGAATAGTCGTATTCAAATTAAAATCGGCTCCAAACAAGTCAGCACATACTTTAATTAAAAGAGACCGACTCTTAAGTTAAAATTTTTAGTATTAAACCAGTTAAAACATTCTTCTATATGGAAATTTTGTCTGGTGATGTGCTATGTAGAAAAAAAACCTATTATAATTTATTGAATAAGGTGCAGAGATCAGCGGAATTAGCAATATATGACGTTGGACATCATGCCACATTTGCCACCCTTGGATTTCTTCTGCATATATTCAGCGGCCTGTTAAGATCTACACGGACGTATCTAAAATGGATGTAGGTGTAGGATCAGGGTTATATTGCGAAGAGCTTTTATCAGTGAATCCTTTAAACTACCAGATCACTGTAGTGTTTTTCAAGCGGAAATAAACGATATTCATAAAGCCTGAAGATGGTTGGCATTCTATCTGCCCTATGGGCTCTGGATGCATTCGAAATAACATCAAAGAGTGTCTCACATTGTCGCAAATCTCTTAATGAAATGGCTAAACAGTAACGTATTATCTTATGCTGGATTCCAACTCACAGATATATACCAAGGAATTGTAGGGCTGACCAACTTGCAACAGAAGGTACCTGTATACCAAACATTAATAACTTTATGGTGGTACCTCCCGCAACTTGTAAGCTTCTTGTTATGAGTGCACTAATCAATTCTGTAAATCAAAGATGGATTAGTACCATTACCCGTGAAATTGCTAGGAAAACATGGCCATAGCTAAATCTACGTCTGTCTAAGAGTATTATAAAATTGAGTATACTTCAAATTAGGACCTTAGTAGGGCCCTCACAGCACATTGTCTCATAGGAAATCATGCTAGGAAATCATGTTTACATGCATGATTTCTGTCGTAGCTGTAGGGATGAGGTCAAGTTGGAGACAATTCAATACCTTTTTTGCACAAGTCCGGCTCTAGCCAGAATGATTATAGATAATTTATACACTTTAGGTATACACAACCTTTTACGCCTTGTCCAAAGCTCAGGATAGTTCAATCTGGAAGGGGAAATGTAGCCCAGCCCCTGCGGTTCACAACGGACCCGTTTCGAGGTTTAAGTGGCATCGCTGTCTCTAGGTGCGATGTGGCTGCCAAACCTAACCTAACCAAAACCACTTGCTGGTTTTTTATACTTATGGAACGCAACTTATGCGTATGTTTTTTGTGTGAATACTTTAATCCAAAACACAAATATTTACTCGTATTCTTTAATTTGCATAATGTGAACACGGCGGCCGCCGTAGCCGAATGGGTTGGTGCGTGATTATCATTCGGAATTCACAGAGAGATCGTTGGTTCGAATCTCGGTGAAAGCAAAATTAATAAAAACATTTTTCTAATAGCGGTCGCCCCTCGGCAGGCAATGGCAAACCTCCGAGTGTATTTCTGCCATGAAAAAGCTCCTCATAAAAATATCTGCCATTCGGAGTCGGCTTGAAACTTTAGGTCCCTCCATTTGTGGAACAACATCAATACGCACACCACAAATAGGAGGAGGAGCTCGGCCAAGCACCTAACAGAAGTGTACGCGCCAATTATTTATTTTTTATTTTAAACACAAACCAGCTGATATATGTAACTACTTACTTATAATTATGTATGTATATGTATCTGTATAAGCAGCCGTCTAATTTATGAGTATTATATCATATAATATTAGCTATATTCTTTTTGCATCCGACCTGTTATAGCATTGACAGACAGCGTCGTTAATCCGGATTATCGGAGCAGTTAATCTGATTAAAATTGTAGTGTGACAGACGGTTATTACGCAGATAAATTAATAGCTGACTTGTTTATTTGAGAGTTTTAGTAAAAGGTAAACCGCAGGCAAAAAATACGGGTATTAGCTGCCTAAAAATAATTATTTATTTTACAAAATCTTAATTTGCTATTTTTCAAACTGCTCCGAAATGTCAAAACAGTTAATGTTATTTCGAATTAATGTAATTTTTTGATATTATAGAGTTTAATGGGTTGTAATTCACATCATATCCTCCTGCTATAATATACTTACTCCTGCTGTGCTCATCATATTGTTCACAATTGATTGTTTTAAGCCTTTCTTGTCTTTCTTTTTCAAAGTTTGATTATTTATCAATCACAATAGATATTAACGGTCGTTTTTCAGCAGTGGTGCCATTTCTCTAATCCACTAAATTATGGCAATTAACAATTAGTTGCACTCAATTCCTGAGATAATTCCAAATTAAATCGTTAATCACGATTAACGTCCCGGTCTGTCTAAGCTGTAGAAGAGCACTAGGAAATTTAGCGAGTTACGTCGAAGCAAAAACACAAAATATTCTACTTAAGTTGAAAGTGCCTAATGATAGAAGTATATGCGAGTGGTGTTGTAAAGTATAAAAAAAGACTTTTCTGAGGGGAAATTCCAGCTAAACGTCGAACTGTTGGATACACACAAAAAAAAAGAGGCGCGTCCATACTACGTGATAGCAGTTTATAATAGCTGATTTGTTTTTTTCCTGTTTGCTTACATTTTGATTAAAAGTTTGACACTCAAACCAACAAATTGCCAAAAACAAAATACTTGTAACAAAATGAAAATTTAGGTGTTGTACTACTGCTATCATTGGGTACACAAATAAAATAAAATAAATGAAGAAAATGTTAGTAAATGTATAGTAAAATATAACCGATGTCGAGCATTTTCTTTGTAGCTCGAATGCAAAAGAATACAGCAATTAATCGGTATACAGTGATATGGAATTCCAAGTAAAATATTTTACATCTATTGACGGCTTTTTTTTTTGCTCAAAACCATGTACTAAAAACAATGTCGGCAAACAAACTACGCTCTTATATATGTATGTATGTATGTATGTCGATACGATGTATTTTACTCTCACTTGTGAAGTGGTACGATAATTTTTTATTTGGTGTATGTAAAAATATAATAATAATAATAAAAATAATAATAGTAGAAGGATGTATGAATACCCTGATTATGAGTAGGCATTATCGATTTGAAAGTGTAATCGACCTTTATTGTTGTTTTGAATTCAAGTTTATTATTGCGGTAACACATGCTGTGTATTATATGTATGTACATATATGTATGCATATATTTGTATTTACATACATATGCAAACGTATTCTTCCGTGCATACCCTACAGGAAATTTGATTAGCGCCGAATTACATCGCGTCCCTTGGCTTTCACATACTTATGTATATAAAACAAATCAGTATCATATCTGCATAATACAATGAATCATTGGGAAATACGAGTATTGCAAACTTATTTCCGGATCGAAAAACCCACACGTGGTCGCATAGAAACTTATTCATACTCAAAATGTGACGGTTTGGGGCATGATTGGCCCATTTTCCTTTGAAAATGCTGCTGGAGACGTCATTTCGATCAGCGGTGAGCGCTAAAAAGACGTAACAATTGGACTTGGTCAATCTTCGGTTTCAGCAGGATGGTGCGCTATGCCACACATCCCATGCTGTAATCGATTTTTTGAGCACCAAATTCGGTAACTGTGTTATCAGTCACCTGCCGATTGGCCACTTCGGAGCTGCGATTTTACTCCGTTAGACTTTTTTGAGGGATGCCGTAAGCGACCGATGTTATGCGAACAATCCAATAAGGATTGAGGCCATTAAGCCGCATGCCATTCGTTAGATAGAGCCAGAAACCATCACCAAGGCCTTAGAAGACTGGATTAACAGAATTAGCTAATGTTAAGGCAGCGAGGCAACCACATGAATGAAATCGCGTTCTATAAATAATGAGAATGTTTCTCTTTCGAACAAACCAATAAGGCACCAAAAAATTAAGTTTCGTTCAATGTTAATATTATTGCAATTCAATGTGTTTAAAAAGAAAACACTATATCGACCAGCCTGTATATAAAAAATAGTTTCACTACGGCTAGGGCATTGTCTACACAACGGCAACATTTTTTATAAGTATCTTCCATGGAAACATCACAAACACAAACTATAGTAAAAAAATAAATGTTTTTCAAACCGATTACATGTGCTGGAATACGTAATATTTTATAACCGGTTTACACTGTTGCACTAGGAATAGAATGTCTGTCCATTCATCAAAAGTAAGATATCTTGACGAAATTCGGTAAGAAGAATGGGATATTTCTGACCTATTATAATGAACGAATATTACTCTTCGGGTTTAACTGATTATCTAGAAGAAAGAAATACGACTAAACCGACTTTATAAAACTTGACAAAGCTTGGTTCACACATTGAATTTGGCCTAACTATAGTTATGGGTTTTCAAATTAATGAAATTGAACAGCAATTCCATCAACCTCTCATGTACATACATGGACTTATAATTTTTGTTCGTTTTTCTCTCATTGCAACTCGACTTTGGCTATCGCACGTAACGTGAAAAAAACTGCATCAAACAAATATACATATGTACATTTATAATTTGGTCTTATATCAGATGGATCTAAAAGCAAGCACGAACAGCTCTTATATACATACATACATCCAAACAAATATATGCGTCAATTATCGAACATTTCTAGCTTAAAGCCCAAAGTACAGGTGCCATAACCATGACACCATAAATTTGCTGATCGAATCAACATATGGGCAACACTGTAATCTGTTAGAGGAGACATGCCATAATTCCGTAGCGATAATCATAAACGGGGAGACCAATTGAATTTTGGTTTTTCGCCGTAACCGTAACCAGTTGCATTGTGGTATAAACATGTTGTTATCTCTTCTTTAGTTTCTGCACTTCGAAATGTACAAATAAGTTATAGTTATCTAAAGCTCAGCTGGCTATGGTTTTGTTTGTTAACAGTAATAGTAGCCCCGCCAGTGGCGGGCATTTCACCGGTCGTCTTCGTCTAGCTCATCTAGGGGGGCTCAGGAAACATGTTGTTTCGACGGGATGGGTCCAGAGGGAGAGGGGTGTTAGGTGAGTCGGTTTTAGGGGGCATGTGAAAAGGTGATTAGTGTCGTGCGGGGTGCCTCCGGACATATGTTTGGTATGTCGGAGTCGATTCTGGATAAGTAGGAGTTTAACCAGCTACAATATCCAGAACGTAAGTGTGCCAGTGTTACACGTGTCTCACGAGGAAGCTGGAGCTCTTCATCTGCTGTAGGTGGTGGTTGAACTCCGATTACGGCATTCACAGGACGGGAGCTTAAGAAGGTGGTGACGGTCTCCCGGTGAATGTCGTTTATTGACTGCCTAAACACTGTCAGGTCCAGTAGATTTCGGTCAGTTTTGTCCTGGATTTCGTCAGAGATTTCTCCTGACGTGCCTGGGAGGCGGCTCAGGCTCAAGCAGGTGTCTGCAGGGGTGAAACCTGCGGTAACATCCCAGTAGGAACTGCTTGTTGAGCTGTTTGTTATGCTCCACTACTGGGAGCATTTGTGCCTCGTTGTGTAGGTGTTGAACCGAGGTCATCAGGAGGCAACCGGTCGCTGTCCGAATGACAGTATTTTGGCATGTTTGTAGCTTTGTCCACTGCGTGTCACTAGTTCCAGGCGACCAGACAGGCGCTGCATAGTTTAGAACCGGCCGACCAATTGTTGGCGGTTTTGGACTTTATTGGCAATTGGGGTTGTGTGCGCTGAGAAGCAGAGCAAACTGTCAAAGGTTACACCCAAAATTTGGGGTTGTTTACCGTCGAAATTGGTGTGTCGTCGACTTTTATCTTAAGGGACAGTTTGACCTCCTTTGTCCAGGTGGTAGAGAGGGTCGCCGTGGATTTAGTGGGGGAAAGTTGGAGATTCCTCGCAGTGAAAAAGCGAGAAAGGTCGGTGAGGTAGGAGCACAGACCATCGATGTCATTGCCCGACGCCATTATCGTACGGTCGTCAGCGTATGAGATCAGGGAGACTCCCGCTGGTGGTTGGGGGAGCGTCGAGATATAGAAGTTTAACAGCAAGGGAGAAAGGACACCACCCTGCGGTACACCTTGCTTTATCTTCCCCTGCTTTGATGTTTGATCTCGAAAAATCACTGACGAGTGACGACTGCTCAGGTAGTTTGCGGACCACCTCTTCAGCCCTGGCGGGAGTGTCGACTGATAAATATCATCTAGTAGCGTGGAATGGCTGACTGTGTCGAAAGCCTTCTTCAGGTCCAACGCTACTAGGACAGTCCTCTCGCAGGGACGGTTTTGGTTAAGCCCGCGGTTTATCTGGGCGTTTATGGCGGTGAGTGTAGTGGTGGTGCTATGCACTTGTCGGAAGCCAAGCTGATGTGGGGCAGGGGCCAGGTGTTTCGTGAAGAGTGGGAGTAGGAGGGCTTCAAGTGTCTTCACTACTGGGGAAAGGAGAGTTATCGGACGATAAGATTACCCTTGGTTGGCGGTTTCCCAGGTTTCAGTAGTGGGACCACTCTCTCTGCTTTCCACTTGTTAGGGATGATGAGAGTGGCCAAGGACAGACTGAAGACCCTTGTGAGAAATCCTACTCCCAATGGTCCCAGGTGCTTCAGCATCAGCGCGTTTACTCCGTCAGGGCCAATGGCTTTAGATGTTTTGATTTGATGGACCCCTGAACCTCACCACCGGAGGAAGTAAATGGCGCACTGTCGTTCGTCAGTTTGTGCAGCCTTCTGGTAGCACGACGCTTGGATCTGTCGGCCGGAGAATGCAGTATAAAAAGCCGGCTAAAATAGCTCGCGCATCTCTTCGGGTCCGACGAAGTACAACCGTTGAAGGTGATGACCACCTTGTCGTTGTGCTTCGTCGGATTCGACAGGGACCTAACGGTGGATGAGAGCTTATTCACTCCAGAGGTGAGGTTACAGGTCTTCAAGTGCTCAACCCATTTAGTCCGCTTGTGTTGGTCTACCAGTTGCCGGATCTTCAAATTGAGATCCCTTATGCGGGGATCCCCGGGATCAGCCTGTCGTAGGTGGTCACGCTCGTCTGCCAAGCTGGCGCTTCGGCTGGGAAATGAGGACGGATGTCCTTGAAGCTTCCAGCTGGGATGAAGCGAGCCTTAGCAGCTGTGAGCACCTTGCGGAATGCGCGTTCGCCTGCGTGCACATCGGTGGGGATGGGAAGAGTGGCGAAGGTCCCCTTTTTTAAAGTTAAAATAGTACCGGTGGTTCGCGGAAACAAAGTCGGCAGGTCTTTCAATCGAGACGATAATGGGCAAGTGGTCTGATGCAAGCGATAGCATAGGTCGCCACGTTATGCTATTTATCAGACCCGCGCTAGCTATTGTTAGGTCAGGCGAGCTGCTGCAATTGCCCACTACCCTGGTGGGGGCTTCGTCGTTCACAGTGCTGAGGGACGCGTGGGGTTGCCCACGTTGGGCCTGCTGTTCAATAGCATTTATAGCAGACGCAGCAATTGAATATTTCTGGCCCAGGGTTGGATTCAATTCCAGCCCTGAGGAGAAGCATTTGGAGCAAGGCTGCGAGGAGTTGCTCCTGTGACGTAAGAGGTGGAGTGATATGCTGTTCACTAGACAGGACCAGTTTACTGGGGCGGCAGCCCTTGGTCGGGAAAAACCCGAGCCATTCCAGTAATATAGAACCGGCTGCCATGGTATCATTAATTGATGACATAAATATCGTTATGTTTAATACTATGATTACGGTTATGGCGTTATGCTATGGGACCTCTACTTTGAGCTTAAGTCACCAATTTATAGTACTCAATTGTCTCTATCGTCGAATATCTTTCTTTTGGTTCTTCGGCGATCTCAATTAGCATTCACGTTTGTTGATGGAGTCGTACAGTCAGCAGTATGTGATGTTAAGGTACTAAATTTTAGTATCTAAATTCTAATGATTTATGGTTTTTCTCTTTAGACGAATTCACATTCAGCCTTATTCTCTAATATCCTGTCAAATAAATTTCAGTGGTGACAGCCAAATACTATGTATATCAACCGACCAGCTTAATCTTTCATGTACGAGTTTAGTCTGTACTTATATATATTTTCAACATCCGAGTTTTGAATACTGTTGTGAATGAAATTCGTAAATAAATTGGTAATTGTAGGCATTCTGAAATTTCTCTATAGAAAGGAAGAATTTTTCGTCTCTTATTTCGGAGTTAGGAGTTACTATTGCTAGACTCTTTTTAACGTTTCCTTTATGTTGTGAATTTCTTGTTGGCAACCACGTATAACTTGACTGGCGTTCGGATCGAATTAAAATTTATACAAAATGTATACTTTTTTAGCTTCTCTGCATCTGTTTTGCCTACTTCTGCACCTATGTCTTTCCTTACCCGTACTTTTTGTAATAAGGTTCGTATGGACCAAAAGCGTTCAATATTATGATGGGGCTAGCCTAAGAGTGTGCCGTTTATTCCTTACCTCGGGTGGGGTTAGTACTCGTAAGTAGCAATAAACGGCTTCTTTTATACAATTTCTGACGTTAAAAACTTTTATTCTAAGCGTGACTATTTTAAGAGCTATTCTTTGGAATATTTGATAGATCAATACAATGCAAGCGCACTATCAGTTGGTTTTCTATTTTAGGAATTTGTGCCTTTACGTGCTTACATACATATATTCGTATGCCACAGTTAACAAAATACCATATCGGTGTGACATTTATTGCTTTATTTCATGATATACAGGTGTGCTCTGCAAATCGTACGATATGAAATCCGTGTGTGTTTAATAAACCATTTTCGGAGATTTTTTAACAAAAAAGAAAACATTTTACCCTACTTCATTAGATATAACGTAAATGAAGAGTTTATAGCTTATAGTTTATTTATTCATTACAAATATTCCAAAATATTTGGCGAATTGCAATGATTTCAAACCATACAATGTACAGACTACACCTGAAACACCTATTCCCTATTTATTATCTATTTTACACGGCACCTGTTTTTCACTTTTTCGATTTTACACAGTTTTTAATTCGAAGTTTTCTATAAGTGCTTCATTATATTATGTATATTAAATACAACAAATAAATGGAATTTAAAACCTCTTTAAACACAGTGAAATTTAATATTGTTTTGTTTATATGCGGCAAAATTTTCATTGTGGGATTCCGGCACCTCTTCCATGTCACGTTAGTCAAAATGTTACGGCAACGGACACAACATACCTATTGTAACAGGCCTAATACATGCATTTCTCAGGAGCCTACAAGTAAAACGGGAGATAAGTGTACAAATATACGAGGGGTGCCTTTTATATTTCGGGATTAGAGAACAAAAACAAATTTTAATCATCGAAAATCACTTTATTGTTTTTCAAAATATTCTCCATGAAGATCTATACCCTTTTGCATGCGTTTGAACCAATTGTCGAGGCACTTTTGCCACTCTGAATGAGGTACCTCCAAAACATGCATTCTGAATGCCGCAACCGCTTCTTCAGGTGTCGAAAAACGTTGAACTCTCAGTTTGTTTTTTACGTATGGGAATAAAAAGAAGTCATTCGGTGCCAAGTCAGGACTATACGGCGGATGACCCATTAGTTCGATGTTTTGGGTGCTCAAAAATGCAGTTGTTTGAGCCGATGTGTGAGAGCTCGCATTGTCCTGGTGAAGAGTGATCCGTCTTTGGCGATTGGTTTTCTTAATTTCTTGGAAGACAACTGGCAAACAAATGGTTGTGTACCACTCAGAATTTACTGTTCTGCGTTGTTCTAGTGGTACGGTTGCGACATGTCCAGGTTTTCCGAAAAACAGGCGACCATTTGCTTGGAAGTGCTTCGTGCGCGAACAACTTTTGTTGGATTTGGCTCATCTTGAAACACCCATACAGTCGACTGCTGTTTACTTTCGGGCTCATACGCGTAAATCCATGATTCATCACCTGTCACGATGTCATAGACGTGTTTCGAAGCCCCGCGATCGTATTTTTTGAGCATTTCCTTCGACCAATCGATACGAGCCTTTTTTTGAGCGATTGACAAATTGTGTGGGATCCAACGCGAACAAATTTTTTTGACAGTCAAATGTTTATGCAATATTGAATGTATGCTGGTCCCACTAATGCCTAAGATTGTCTCAATCTCACGATAGGTCACATGACGATCTTGCAATATCAGTTCGCGCACAGCATCAATGGTTTTCGGAACAACAACTGATTTTGGATGACCTTCACGAAATTCGTCTTGGAGTGAACTACGACCACGATTGAATTCACCATACCATCGATAAACACTGGTCCTTGATGGAGCTTCATCGCCCAAAAATGAATTAAGTTCATCCATGCAATGTTGCTGAGTTAATCCACGTCGAAAGTTGTAAAAAATAATCGCACGAAAATATTCACGATTTAATTCCACTTTTGGGCCGAGATGAACCTTTTAAATTACTGTAAACAACACAAATAGCGGTGGTATTTCAAAACGTTCTGAGTACGTAAAAGCCAAAAAATGTCAAACTTTGCGATACAGCTGTCAGTTGCCAGATTGCAACACCAGGGTTGCCAAATCCCGAAATATAAAAGGCAACCCTCGTATCTATCAATGCTTCCGTGCACTTCTCTATTTATGTGTGTGCATGTAACACATCTTATTTTTAAGTAGTTTATTTTAAGTAGTTTGTATATTGACAGTTTTTAGAAATGAAATATAAAGGAAATGAATAATAAAGGAAACATGTTCAATACTTTATTCTTAGTAAAACAATAAGAAATTCGCATATATAGAAGGAAAGCGTTTCTCAGGTTTTTCACAATTTGAAAAGAGAGAAATGTCGTAAGTAAATATAAAAATGGGTTTCGCCCATGCTTCAGTGACAACTGAAATGTGACAATATTGAGGAAAACAGGTAAAAATATGTAACTGAAAGATCTCTCAAAACGAAAGTAAGCTAGTTTGATGCTTAATCCCTTTCTATATGATATAAGATGTAATATTGTTCCTTGTGTATAGTAATTTAATTTTTGTTGGTCAAACCTGTATTGAAGAGATAAATAAATCGAATTAGTTATAGTAGAAACTCTATAGAGAACAGCCTTTTTTATTGCATTTTACTTTCAATATTACTGTAAGATGACACCTAACAAGTATCTTCGCAACCTGTACTTGAATTGCATGGGACTGGGGTTGCCATGCAGACCACCTTTTGCTCGTATTGCTTCATAGAAATGCTCCAATATATTTTGATTTAGTTGATATGTCTGATGTATTGAAGGCTTATTGTTCTGGACATATCGAAATAAATCCGTCAAGTTTACTTGCTGATCACCATACCACTCTTTTGAAAGGGTAACAAAGCTATTCGCCCAGAAGCATGAGTGTGTCTATTAAGCTCTCCACCCTGGCAATAACTTTTTGGCTCACACAAATCCTGGCCAAATGGAAGGTATATTTGGTACAATAATTTGAAAACTTTGTATTGAACACGTCAAACCCATCATTGACAGCATTGATAAATTCTATCATTACCAATGGATTGTATAAATCCGGCCCCAAAATGTAGCGAGAAAGCTGCTTGAATACAGAAACTTTTATTATTGAATTATGCGTTTCGCCCGAATTCAGACACTTCTCTCTTTTAACGTTATTTATGATATTATACTTTTTAAACCTTAAGACACTTTTACACATTTGAATGAAGAAATTAATGTAATTTACATTTCTTTTCAGGCTATCTATTTCTAATATGACAGGAATACGTAAGTATTTTTTAATTTACTCACGAATGTGGAAAAATAAAAATAAAATATTGATTTATTGAAAAATATTAATTCATTTAGTATTAACTTATAATAACTCGCAAAAAACTATAAAAAAAAATAAAAATGCAATACAACACCCTTTTTACAATACATACTCGTACATACCTTCGCCATTTGATTGATAGCAGTAAAGTACAGTAGGTTCTGTTTTTATGCGGTAGATACGTTCCGCAAGAAACAGCATAAAAAAAACGGCATAAAAAAAGCTACTAGTTCTATAGTAAAACTATGGATACGTTTCAAAAGTGCTAAAACCGCATAAATCTGAAATAATATAATAAAATCGCATAAAAAAGGGCACTAGTCCCATATTATAACTATAGATACGTTCCATAGACCGCATGAATCTGAAATAATTAAATAAAATCGCATAAACAAAATTTTGTATTTTTGAAAATTATATCTTTATTTAAGAAACGTCAGAATCGAAAAATAAATTTAAGCCAGAAATAGAATCAGACAATGCCCACATGTTGCGCGGTCGTTTAGGATTTGGCGTAAAATCACTTTCGTAACTTGAGGAAATGTACACGTCTGATCTAGATAGTTATGCAGGCGGTTCCATACTTGTAGGGTTAGCATTTCTGATGTAATCTGTGATGAGTTTTTGCTTAGCTGGTTTAGAATCTTGTTTATATGTACAATTCCCGATAGGTCGACATGCATTTTGTAATTTAAAAAAAAACCGCACTATTTCAAAACCGCATAAAAAAAAGCCGCATGAAAACAGAACCTACTGTACTTAAGTTTTACGCGGTTCTGCTATTGGAAAGATCTCAACAATTGCAACCAAACATGGCACAGGTTTCCAATTATGGAAGACTCAGAAAATTTTACCGAATTCCGTCATTGAAGCACCTGGTTTCAAACATCTGTATTTCCTATAATTTATATGTCTTGTATCTCTTCCGCTGCCACTCATTCGTTTTTCATATTTCTCCGTGATTAGCATTCCGCAATTATGCATCTCGCTGTTTTCCTCCTGTACCAAATAAGATGAATTTTAGGCATGATTATATAAATTCAGGCTATATAAACTATACCTATTCTGACTTAATAAAGTTTAAAAAACGCCTTACTAAGATATGGATCTATGGCCACTGCATTACAAATGTATTTTTAATGGTATTTAATTATATATATATATATACGTAATATATAATAATATATACATATATATATATTATATATATAATTGGCGCGTACACCCTTTTTGGGTATTTGGCCGAGCTCCTCCTCCTATTTGTGGTGTGCGTCTTGATGTTGTTCCACAAATAGAGGGACCTACAATTTCAAGCCGACTACGTTCTCTCTGTGAATTCCGATTGGTAGTTACGCACCAACCTATTCGGCTACGGCGGCCGCCGTATTTAATTTTTATTTTAATTATTGTTATTTATTTAGTGTATTTAAATCTGTTTGAAGTTTAAACCTTTCTTTAATCAAAGTGTATGACCTAAAAGTTGGCAAAGTGAATGACGTCATCGTCAAGCATTATAATTTTTATATTTTTATAAAACTAAATGTTTTATATAACAAGAATGAATAACAAGGGCTGCTAAATAACAAAAATAGCTGCTCTAGGGAACTCCTACCGAGGGACCAGGTTGAAAACCACGAAGAACTTAAATGAACATTGAGCGACATATTTTGTCAAAGACTTTAGCCAAATCAGTGTGAATATTTTGTTCGAACCCATTTGAGATGTGAGTTGTGAATTCAGGCTCATTTTGGCTCATTTGACTAATAATACCCGTGTTGAGAAAGAACAATAAATAGAGAGATTAAGCAGATCAATTGTTTAAAAACTAGTACTTCAAATAATTTTGCAATGCGACTTTAATTTTCATGAAGGAGAACATAAAGAAAAGCTTCCATGTGCAGAAAAGTACCCGTTGGCTGGAATGTACTTATACATTGCTTGTTTCTCTGATGAGTTTAATAGTCAGTCGATCTACGAACAATTTAAATTAGATCAGCACAGATCCTTGGTATCTTTAATCAAGCTTAACAATCTACTTATCAATCCAGCACATCTTACATCTCACTGCTTTGAATCATAATTATAGTTAAATATGATATAGCAAAAAATAAGCAAATGTACCATTTGAATTTATGAAGATTTAAAAAAAATTTAGCACCTCTTCATCGGGTGATCTCTTATCGATGAGTCACAGTCAAATACTCGCTATCTCTGGAGAATACGTAGGATGAGATGGGAATTGGTTACTTAATTCTGACAGAACTTCTATTGTAACGAGCCAATGTTTTGTTTTCTGCTTCGAAACAGTGCGAAAATTCGTTCGAATTGCCATTGAACACTGCGAAATATTACTTTAAAGTTGTCAAACCATTATGCTTGCTGCAATGTTTTCCAATTTTTGTGTCGATTGATTGATGAGATTATGTGCAAAAACTAAAAGGGCTACTACTAAGGCTAATTATAAACGGTATATTTACGATAAATATGTATCTTTTAAAAGTATTGTTTAGTTGAGGATACCAGATTTAGAAGAAAAAGATATGAAAAAATTGGGAACTCTTCTTTATTTGGCATAAGGCTGTATACCTACTGAACTGGCAGCTTGAGTAAACATCTTTACGTAACTTATATTAAGTTTATGTCTAGAGTAACATTATTAGGTGGAAATCAAATTGTATTTAGCAAAGTGTGATTGAATTTGACGAGCTTTCACTACTTACACTAGTACATCTTGGTGGAAACGACTTCTGTTGTAATTTTCAAGGCTTTTTTGACTCACCCCCAAGTCCATAAAATAAAAGGTTACGAACACTATTGTCAAACATTTTTTTTTGCATAGAAATTAATTCTGATTAGTTAAAAAATGTAGGCAAATAGTGAAAATGTGATTGCAGTAAAAAATATATAAGGAAAATAACTTTAAGGGATTAACAGTAACCTGGACCAACATAAAATAAAGTTGCAATAAACAAAAACTTTATTGTAGTGCATCTATAGAACTTTGCCGCCTCAATATGTTTTTTTTTTTAATAATTTTCAGAAAATAAAAATCCTTTCCGATTGATATCCTTCAAAATTGGGTCCAGAGAGGGGAACCACCTACGTGATTATAGCTCTTGTAGTAGGAATCAAGGAGGGTCCTCAGTTTCTCAATCTGTAAATGTAGCGTATCAGGTGTTACGATAAAAACTAAAATTGCTATTTCTTTATTGTTTTTGCGATTTCAAATAGCGCCTTTCAATTTTAAATTATTTTAAATAAGTTTTAAAAAGGATGTGATGAATTTGTAGAGCTCCGTAAATTTAGGATAAAAGTAATATATTTCTTTTAATACAGCAGTGGAGAAGTACTGTCTTCTGTAAAGTTGGTCTGGGGCATCTACTTTCCATTATTAAGGAAAATTTTTGTACAATTGTTGGACTGTGTTATTAAAGGTTTGATAAATAATGACAACTAAGCTTTGGCTCTCCCTTACAAAATGTTGCATATACGAAGGAAGTAAAAATTAGGAGAAATGTAATCCTCGAAAAGTTAGGTGAAAAGTATCCAAAGTAGGTAATGAGTTGCATAATGTAAACTGTACAATAAGGAAATATTTTTTGAAGAAATTGGTAGATTTTATAGTGGCTACTTATTTAATACAATCCTCTGATGAGATGGTTTTCGTTATGGAAATAGCAAGAATTTTAATTAACAAAGATAATAACTACAGGGTTTCCGGTGGCACGAAATTAAAAGCTAAATTAAAAAAGAATTACTAATGATAAATGTATTTTATTATTTTTTTTTTATTATTTCCACTAAATGTGGACCGTTATATTAGATACCCTCTTGGAATTTGGCCTCCATTCTCCGAGCCACTGGTTGCAGAAGTGATGTCGGGATGTTGAGTTGGGTTCCAGATTTGTTTCCTAAACTTTAATTTTGAGGTACTCCACAGAAAATAGCCCCTAGGGGGTAAGATCGACCTGGGTGGGAGGTTATCACCGAAACGGTTTATGAATTTGTTAGGGAAGAAATTACGTAATATGGTCTCTCTGACCGTGTGCAATTTGAATTTCAAAGGGATGAATTCTAGGATCCTTCCTTAATATTTCATGCATAGTAGTTCTTGGAAGTCCCAAGGCAGCCGCCCTCTCGTGCACGGACTGATGCTCGCACCCATGAACAAATTAAATCTTCAAGCTTGAACAAAATCTACGACGAACGGTTGCACACGAATCCTAAGCCTTGAAATACGCTTCGATTGCGAACGCACGTTGTTCAACTGTCAACTGTGACATGGTGACCAAGAAACCCTTACAAATAACAAACCTAACGTGGTCCCCTCTCTGCTCATATGCTCAAAGGTTAGGAAGAGCCTTTAAATTATTAAATATAACCTTAACGTTTAGAAATCCTTTTCAATTAAAAAACTTAACTTTTTGAAACTAAATTTCATTCGAGTAAGATAGATCTTTTACTTCTCAGTTTTTTTACAACTGAAAATATTTGATAACATTTGTTTCGATTTTATAATAATTCCCAACTACTGCTGAGTAATATTAACAATAACAAAAATACAGTAAATGAAACAGTATTCATTAAATGAATATTAAAAAAAAAAAAAAAATGTAGCAATATTTTAATTCGCAATAGCGTTCCAGTGCTGATGTCCCGTAGGAATTAAAATCGGGTGATGATCCACATACGGGGACAGCAGGAAACTGACTATAAATGAGTACGATGCACTCGAGAAATCCGATGAATGGTAATCTACAACAATAACATTTAAATTAATGGCATTAAGCATTATAATTCGAGCAAAAGTTAATATATTTCAATGAAAGTAGGAACGTAATATGTGTCTTTGCCTAAGGTATTTTGGTATTGTAATTGAAGCGCGACTGCCATTCGTAATTCGGAGAGAACCTAGGTTCGAATCTCCGTGAAACACCAAAACGAAGAAAAAGTTAGCAGTCGCCCCTCCGCAGGTAATGGCAAACCTCTGAGTGTATTTCTCCTCATAAAAAAACTATCTGCCGTTCGGAGTCAGCTTGAAGTTGTAGGTCCTTTCATTTGTGAAGCAACATCAAGACGCACGCCACAAATAGGAGAAGAAACTCGGCTAAACACCCTCCAATTATATATATATAATTGAGGGAATTCGGTAAATAACCACATCCACCTGCCATATAACACGCGATATATCTGGAGCGAAATTGCAAAAATTTGGTGCAAATAATGAAACAGAAATACGACAGAAAAAACTTATAAAAGTTTACAAATTTATCGATGCGGCGATCATTTGATGGTAAATGCGGGCGGCTAAAAAAAACCAATTTGCTTCTTTATTATTATTATTATTATTTATTTATTAAACTATAATTAAAATTATAAAGTAATATGTTAACAGCACTAGCTACCAGGGCTTCTTTATTTGTCAAAGGTATATTTCTTATTGCTAATTTCTACATTCTACTATTTGCGTAAGTGTCGTTGCACTTCTTTCATTGCAAGCTAATTGGCATATGAGTTGTGAAATGAAGTAGTGCAATGACACTTATTTGGTTGGGTGTTGTCTTACGATGACCAGTCAACTTCAATTATATTTTCTTTTGGAGTGGAATGGCCGAGTGAGGTAACTCGCGCTCAGACCAACTTATTGTGTTCAACGATGAGTTCCATTTTTGGCTTAATGGCTACGCCAAACGATGGATACGTCAAACGTCCATTGAAAATAACGGTTTGGTGCGGCCTATGGGCTGGATGAATCATGATTTTGATGCCGGAAATTGGAATCCGCGATCTTCATAATACTTGGTTCCAACAAGACGACCTTCTTGCTAAACTGCCTATGAAACAATGGATTCATTGCGTCGTCGTTTCGGTGAGCAATTTATCTTTCGTCTCGGACCATGTAAAGTCTAAATGCCTTGTGGATAAACCAGCTTCGATTGAGGCATTGGAAGCCAAAATTACTAAAGTTATTCACAAGATACCGATCGAAGTCCTCCAGCGAGTTATTCAAAATTGGTGTTTACGGATGGCCGAAATACGGCGCAGTTGCGGCCAACATTTGATACCTCTATATTGATCACCCTTTATTACTGAGATCGAATAAAACCATTATCACTTTTTATAAGATTACATTTCCGTCCATTTGTCTGATGTTACAAGTCTATGAAGTTGTTCGATTCCAAAAATCAACAGTCAGCCAAGTTACGTTTGACTAACTTTCAGTCCGGACCGAATTTAACCTTCCTGACTGGGCGCATATACAATGTTTTTTTATAAGCATAATTTGGTTTCGCCTACATGTAAATGTCCTGGAAAACTGGAAATGTTGCGCGCGGAGACGTCATGAACGGAGGACGTTGCACTTCGGCAGGATATCCTATAAAAAGGAGGATTCATCATCAACGTAGTTTTAGGCAAGGAAATAGCTTTGGAGCAAGAACACAATACGAAAACTATAAGCAATGATTGGAAAATATGCAGTTTTATTGCAAAATATATCAACTTTCTTATAAATATTTACTCATTTCACACCGTTGTCAGCGAAAACGATTTAAATTTTTTAATGCTATTTAAAAATATTTTACAATACTTACACATAAATTTTCAAAAAAGCGCCATGGAGAATGAGCGTGAAACTTTTTATAATTAAATTATAGTAAATTTCATCATTTAACAAAACAACACCGGCATCTGAAACATTACTTTCTTCAAAATATGTAATATTTAACTGAAAAACTTAAACATTTACTTCAATTTAATTTATTTTTTCTGCATCATAATAATTCGAAGATTCGCTGTTCTTATTGTACTAAATCTCAAAATTTTTGCAGCTCATGATCCAAAATGGAGTCTGGAACGACGTGAGTCGTCAGGTCAATTGGTATGGCGCAAGGAGTCTCCAAGTTCGAAAATACGCTTCCGGTTTGATGTTGAAGTTTTGGAATTTGAGAAGCAACCGCATGAAGATATTGAGCACAGTAATGAAGAATTTTCGGTCGGAAACATAGCGTCAACAATAGTTTTGTGTGCTAGCTGTGTTGTAGTAGTGGCTGTTAGCGTTTTTCTACCATGGTACCTTATGGAAAAAGCATTATCAACGGGTTCATAAAACTGCATCCATATATTCCAGAATATTATGGCCCGACATGAAAAATATTTTAAATGAAGAAGTTAATTTACACACATACATATGTAAATAAAAATGTTTTGGTTACGATAGCAACAGATAGAGAATGTAACGCAGAAATATTTGGCAAGCATTATTAGTATTTAAGTTACTTTTAATAGTCGTGAGATCAATCTGTGATTTGAAAACATCACCTGATTTCAATTTTATACGGGTGTTATAAAAACTGTCATGCGTATTTACGTACTATTTTACATAATTCTGAGATATATAGTTAAATAAATATAAACCGACATAATTGCAGTGCAAAGTTTAATTAGAACATAACTTAGTTAAGAAGGTTGCAAACAAATCTTAAAATGAAGTAATCGTATTTCGTAAAATTTTGTCTATTCATTTCATATTGTTCATACTCGTATTAATAAATTGTCGATATACAAATATTTTGAAATTCTCCTTTGCTGAACTACTTCGCCTAGTAAACAAAGCCGAGTGCCCTTACCAATGCACCATATTGATTGGATAAACTCCATTTGTCACACTCCCACACTCCCACTACCCCAATACACCTACACACACACATATTCTCACGCACTCTTTCACTTCTAATAAGTAAACACATACGAACGGCTAATGCGAAGTGACCGACCACGAAGTGCAAAACTCAAGATGAGTTAAAACAGATTAATCAAGATGGCCTAGTAGCAAAGAAGGCATAGCGTGTCAGCTAAATTCGTATCAAGAAGTTTTATAATAAATACAATAAAATTTTATTTAATTTTTTTCATATCTTGAGCCGCATAGCTAACTCACACCGTAAAGCATCCATAATCATAATGTTTTTCTTAACAATCCTTCACCCATAGTATATGAATTTTTGAAACCAATATTGCCAAAAAAGTAGTTTGGTTCCTATGCATAGAGGTGCATTATACATCAATGCGAAAGAAGTGTTTGAGAAATTAGGAAGTAATTTGATTTGCAATACGACACATAATTTGAGTTCACTAAATTGCCTTTTAGACCAAACTAATATTCACGTACGACGGCAACTTTCCATCAAAAGTTCTGCATGAAACCAACCGAAGTGGATATTTCTTGTAAGTGTGTGCTGTTTTATTTTAAAACTAGTTAATATAACTATTTACATATTTCAGCTTTTAATTGCAAAACATGGTGGCTCCCACTGTCTGATAGAAATCGCAATGATCTTGCCGAAGGCGCCGGCCGGTCTGGTTGAGCGAGTAAGCCGCAACCGCAAATCATAGAGGCTGAAATAGAATATTGTCTTTACTTATTAATGATGCGGTAAAATTCGGAATTCGCTTGTTATTAATTTATTACAAAAAAGAAAAGGAACCCGCTGAAGACCGTCCTGTACCTTTTACAGAAACGGATCAAATGGTTTTTTGTTTTGAAATTTTACTCCTAGTGTCGGTGTCAAATAAATTTAAATACATATACAACTTTATATATATATGTATGCCGCCGTAGCCAAATGGGTTGGTGCGTGATCACCATTCGGAATTCACTGAGAGGTCGTTGGTTCGAATCTCGGTGAAAGCAAAATTAATAAAAACATTTTTCTAATAGCGGTCGCCCCTCGGCAGGCAATGGCAAACCTTCGAGTGTATTTCTGCCATGAAAAGCTCCTCATAAAAATATCTGCCGTTCGGAGTCGGCTTGAAACTGTAGGTCCCTCCATTTGTGGAACAACATCAAGACGCACACCAGAAATAGGAGGAGGAGCTCGGCCAAACACCTAACAGAAGTGTACGCGCCAATTATTTTTTTTTTTTATGTATAAAACTTGTATCAAAGTTTAATTTGCTGATTTAACATTGGTACTTGTTTAAATAGCATAAAGCCAAGTATAAATTATATTAATAAAATTGCACAACGTTGTCCTCTTTGAATTTCATATTGTTACTATTAAATATGTGATCGCATTGGAACATTCTCCTCTTTCATTAAGTTTTCGAAGACACAAATAGCAAAGACACTGAATATATCGCGAGGCATCTTTATCGACTTAAAATACAAACCTAAATCCTTGTTTTTCAATATTTAATATTCAGTAATAAGTCCTAATTCATTGGTGCCTGCATTTGTATCATTTTCGTCTACGGTATATGCCCTCTTAAAAGTATCAGGTCTTCTAAATCATTTAAGATATCCATATTTTGTTTTTGGACAGCAGTACACTTTTTTTAATTGAACCAAACGTAGTTTAACACACATGCAACCCTGTAAAATATGCACGCAAACGCATTTTGATTAAAACGCACAATAAAAAATCAAGCGGTGGGTGTTTTTTAGCTGCATGAAAATTATCGATATCGATATCTTTGAATCATTTAATGCCAGAATAACGCTACCAAATTGTGGATATTTTCTGTGAAAAAAATTAATCTGTTCGCGAAGTTCATAGAGCACTGACGGCATCATCGGTCCGTATTTCTTTTGAAATGCCCTTATGATAAATGGCGAGTGCTATAAAGCCATGTTGACTGAATTGTTGTTTCCAAAAATTAATCAGCAAAACATCGACGACATTTGGTTTCAGCAAAACGGTGTAACGTGCCATACAGCGCGCTTAACTATCGATTAATTGCAATATTCAAGCCGTCATTGGAAAAAGTATTCAAAAATTGAACTGATCGAATGAACCATGTAAGTGGTAGTCATGGCGGACATATGCCGAATATCATATTCAAAAAATGAATGCCATGAAATTACATATTTACTAGATTATAATAAAAAAAGTTCATTCCAAAAATATTTCAGTTTTGTATTATCATTTTAAGTTCTCAAGCTCTTAAAAAACACCCGATACATTGAGTAAGTAATAAAACTGTGGTGCAGTCGACTAGAAGATAGATCTATCTTGCCACTTGTTCGGAAAACCAGATTTCCTAATATAATTATTGATTATACCTATATGTGAGTTCCACAACTATGCACAGTGGTCCGGCGGCCGGACAAAATTCAATTTTTCAACATTTTTGAAATAAAAATTTGATAATGCAAATGTTTTCTTAAATATTTAAGGCAGATTTCCTGAAAATATTACTTAATTTAAAAAATTTTTCATTGTAGTTTGTTGACTTTAAACATGAAATGGTATGTAAATCGTACTTCATACAAGAGTTTCATTTTCATGTCTGCAAATAAATAATACCATTTGATTGTTAACCAAATATTGAAAAAAAAAGATAATTGAATATATTAACGGAAACAGTAATAATTCTCTTAAGTTGTGGTACAAAATCCAATTTTTTTTTTGAAATTTCAAAATTTTTCGAAAATTTTTTTTTAAAGATCATTTTTTGGAGTGGTCCACACCGGTCCACTTGAAATCAACATGAGTGATGTAGCCACATATTTCAGCTATGATCTCAAACTGAAACCTGTTGCGCAAAGTTGCGCAAATTAAAAATAATGTAGCTTTTGTGCATTTACCCACAGGCAAAACGTTACATATGGCTTATGCAATTTTGTGTAAAAGACAGAAAAAGACATCACAGACCCCATCAGCATTAAGAGACAACTAAAAAAAAAACAAAATTTTATTAAAAAAACAAAATTTTTTTTTAAAATTACAATATTAATATGATATATTATATAACACTATATACAATAAAATTATATATAATAATATAACATTTTTATCTGTCACTGGAGGAAAGGGCATAAGCCGATTAGAATATTAACGAACATCTGAGAATTGCTTGTAATAATAAAATCAAAATGACGTATAGTTTTGAAAAAAGGAGTTATTTATTTTTTTACGTTCTTCAGAAAAAAAAAATTTTGAGTCAAAGAAGTTAGAATTACAAGATTACATTCTTGAGAAGCTTCAATACCATGATGATAGTGTGAAGTAATTGAAAGATCAGGTTTTGAAGATTGTTAGTAATTTTTGTAAAGATATTAATAGAAAATTAGAACGATTTAACAGACATTGGCGTCGTGTATTAAATGAGAATGCATCTTGGTTAGCTGAAAAAATTGATTTTCCTTTAAACGACAACTTTAAATCCTCTTCATCTGGCTCTGGTAGCTGTACTAATGTTGGCCGCCCGTAAAAACATCCAATGATGTTTGCGAACGTTCCAAGAAACGTAAAGTAGAGAATTTACCTAAATCATGCGGGCCTGAGTTGGCGTATGCTGCATCAGTAAATTTGCGTTCAGAAGGTAACGTTCAGGGTGCAATTTTAGTTTTAGTCCTAAGCCCATTAAAACTTTTACCTCATATACCAGCGATGAAGCTTTAGCTTTCTTGGTGGCTAATAGACTGACAAAGCATCAGTATCTTTCTATAAGATCTGGTGCAATAGAAAGAGGAATTGATCTATATACTTCTTACCATAAAATTCTCGAAGCTAAGAAGCGAACATAGTGCAGAAATTCCGTTGCAATCACTACTCGACCATTTATCAAAACGTTTAGTTGAAATTGCAGAGTCTGTTTTGATCACCCTTCCTTCCGAATGTATCCCAAATTTGATTTTAATTGTTAAGTGGGGCTTTGACGGTAGTTTATAAACAGAGATCAATTGAAATTTTTGATGACCAAAACCTCTTCATAACTTCACTAGTACCTATAGAATTGTACACAAATATGTCTAATACAACAGAGAAAATATGGTAATCGTTTGGAAAAATGATCGCCCATCAACTTCCCGAACTTGCGTGCCTATTAGACTTCAGTTCATAAAAGAGAGTTCGATAGTTTCTTTGAAAGAAAGGGATTGGGTACAAAGTCAAATAGATAATTAAACACCAAGTAAAATTAAACTTAATGAATTAAATACATATATCATTTTCGCATAAAATGCTACTCACCATGGTAGATGGCAAAGTATGCAATGCTCTTACCCACACATCGTCATCTCAAAAATGCTATGTATGTGGGTCAACGCCAATAATGATGAACAAAATCGAAGAATCAATTCTAAAGGAAACCGATCCATCTACATTTCAGTTTGGCTTGTCCACTTTACATGCATGGATAAGATTTTTCGAATGTTTACTACACATATCATATCGATTAGAGTTCAAAAAATGGCAGGCTAGAAGTCTAGAAGAAAAAAATAGTTTAAGAAATAAAAAGACATCTGTCCAAGTAGCATTCAAAAGTCGAATGGGATTATTGGTGGATATTCCTAAAACGGGTGGTAGTGGAACGACAAATGATGGGAACACGGCTCGCAGGTTTTTTAATGATCCTGAAGTATCATCATAAATTACTGGAATTGATATTCATTTAATCAAGCGGTTTCATAAAAAAAAATTAAAAATGAAAAACAAAAAAACAACTAAATATCCAAACAAAAATTAAAAACTAAAACAAACAAAAAATTTAAAAATTAACAATAAAAAAAAAATTAAAAATTAAAAATAAAAAAAATAAAAAAAAAAAATTAAAAATAAAAAAAATCTAAAAACAAAAAAAAAAAAAAAATGAGGAGAGAATAACCTTACCGTAAACCTCCACGTGGTACTCTCTGAGGTCGTGAAAAATGTAAAAATGAACTCACCAGCTAATTACGGGAGTAAAAATGTATTTATAGTATTCAATGAATTTAAAATTTGCTAAAACTAAGGTCAGATTCGTCATCACTGATCCTTAAAACCCCTAAATATATATTTTCAGCTTAATTAAATGAGTTTTTGAATTTTGTCCGCCAACGCCTTCTGGTCGGACCACTGTGCTATGCAGTAAATCATGCAATATAACCGGTCAATGTTGGTATGGTACTAGCTCGTACAAATATTTTGGATTATCTTTGTATTTTAAGAAGTCAACGACGGTGAGTGTTTACTACCAACTGACGCTTAGTGTTTGTGCTTAAAGGAAAATAGATATTCCATTTCTACTCACCACCAGAGTTAACAAATGAGGCTATGAATACTAACATAAAAAATGTAATTGTATCCTACTGAGTTTATTGTAATTGGATTGGCCTGCATCTATTAAAACACACGACTGAGTCATTACAAGACAAAGACTGATGAAGGGATGAAAGCATTAGTTAAATTTTACCGTGATTTTATGTACGTATTTTTCATCCCCTAGCCACCGCTAATGAACTATTCCTTTGCTCAGATCAGAGTTTGCATTATTTTATTTTATTATAATTTCTGGTTTCTTATTCGTCATCAGAATTTAGTGTATCTTAAAATGGCAGATGTGAAAGCAATGGGTCACATGAGATTCAACCTATGATAAATATGCACATTTCGGAAATTTCTAAAATAAAGAAATAAAATAAAGATCATGAAATATGGAAATAAAATAAAGATAAAAACGGAAATCAAATAAAGATCATGAAACAAAAAACAAGTTCAGTATGCTAAAATAAAAACAACAATAATATTATTTTTTTTTAAAGAAAACTAACTAAATCCAAATCAAGGGGAAAAATAAAGATTTAAAAATAACTTAAATTTGATTTTGACTCACATGTTTTCAGCAAATTTTTTTTTAATTCCTTCCACCATGGAAACCACTAATTATTTCTATATGTAACCACTATTAATTCATACCCTTACAATTTTTTCTCATATACACCCCTTTGTAAAACTATAAAAGTACAACTACTTTTTTTATAAAAGTATAGTTGATACTACGATAAAAACCGTATATCGGAAAATTTTATTATAGATTTTATTCAAAATTGCATCAAAGCTTTCAACTTTTTAATCAGAACTTTTAGAATTTTTCTTGGTATGCATTTTGATATCTTATTAAAATTTATTATAGCAAAGTGCAAAATACCGTTAATTTTTAAAAATTATTTTGTTATAGTAAGTACTCGATTTTTTCAGATGAATTCATAATTTTGCAAGGCGGTGTATAGGAGAAGAAATCATAAGTTTATCTTTTCGGGGCAGAAAACTGTTTTTGGCCTTTCTTCAAACTCCATATTGCAAATTATTTTGTACCAAAGGTTTACCCCTATCTGAAACTCCTCGAAATCTCTTTCTAAGACATCTGTCATGTAAAATATAGCATTTTTTTTTAATTTAGTATAAATAGCATCATCGCCAAGACTCGAGGTCTTACTGGGTTTTAAATGGAGCCAAAGCTTAGCAATGTCTCAGAAACCTTCATGTCTTAAAAATCTATCTTTTCGACTGCGAATAAACGAATCTGGGAATAGGTAGTATATACAGTGATAGTCGGCAATGAGCTTAGTTTTTCAAAAATCATAAATTGTATTATATATAGGTACATAAAGTTAAAAAAGTACTTATAGTATGTCAAAACTACTCTGACATGATATAAATGACTGAAAGGCTGAAAGTATCGACTTCAAAAATGGTTAAACCGGGTAAAATCAGGGCAGAAAAGTGTAAAGAAAAGTAGAATAGTAGTAGTATATACTACCTTTTTGTGAATGCCAACGTTGATTATAGAAAGAAGGGTTGGTGTCGAAATTCTGTATGTACAAAATTCTAAAAACAAAATTATGCTTTTTTAAAATTCTGCTTTTTTAAAATTCGCTTACCTCTCCTCTTTAACATTGTTAACATTATATTTTAATACAGAATTTTGTAATACAGAACATTGTGGGATATTCATTGTCAAATTTAGGTATGGTTATTTGTTAGTAAAACTTTTTACACAATTTGAGTATATGCGCCCCATTGTTTTTAACATATTCGTACATATGTACATACCTACATTAATTATAGTTGACAACAGTTATACACTGGTATGTACATATGTTTGCAATCAAATATTACCTGGAGATGAGAACTTCTATCACAAATGAGGAATTACAATTTCACCACACCTGTCTACAACGATTCTTATATTGTTTGTTTATCTTCTGTTAAGTGCTGACTTTTTGTGAAAGAGCGTGGTTTAATATTATACCTATTGATAAAAATGTCCGAAATAATTTTGAAAACAAATAAAAATAAGGAAATGTTGGGTTGTTTTTGGGTATTTCTTTTATTTAGAAAGAATAACAAAACAAAGGACATATAATTGGTCGTGTTCCAAAAGAATAGCGTGTCACTGTAAATCTCGATTGGTGACTGACTTAAAAGACGGTATCCATTGTGTGATTAAAAGGTTCGGTGTACATACCCATAGCCCTGAGGCAGTGGAAGGCTTTGTATGCGATGCTAATGTAAAGCTTAAAGAGTTATCCAAAAAAACGTGCTTGCCGGCTAGCCAGATAAATCAAGAAACCATTGTGCTAACTACGAGCGATAGCCGTGATGCTTTACCTTCTAAAATGGCCCAAAAAAGTAAAATAATGCGGACTACAAAAAAGAAATGGAACATGAAAGAACCAAAAACTGTAGACGATATTGATATGCCACTTAATTTATATGTCCTTGAAGGCGAGCTTTATGTCTTAGCAGAAAAGTGGGTCGATGATGAATTTTTTATAATATTGGGTACAAAATCTTCATTGGAAATGCTGAGTAGCAGTGATTGCTGGGCTGTTGATGGAACTTTCCATGTTGCTCCTCGCGTTATGAGGCAACTTTTTTCCATACATGGCAGAGTACATGGCGAAATCGTGCCTCTCGTTTTTTGCTTCATGAGCAAAAAAACGTTGAATTCATATGTCGCTGTTTTTAACGAGTCGCTGACGATTGCAAGTAACCATGAACTGAATTTATGCCCTCAGCGTATAATTTGCGATTTCGAAATGGGTATCATATCGGCAATTAAGCAATGTTTTCCAAACACTGATTTACGCGGCTGTTTGTTCCATTTTGGACAACTAATATGGCGAAAGGTTCGGAAGGAGAGGTAATTAAAGCCTATTTTATGGTTGTGTATGTATACTAAGTAATAATATGTTCTTTTTATGTATAGATTGGCTCAAAAATATGGGACTTCGGTGGAATTCGCACTGCAAGTCCGAATGATTAAAAGCTTAGCTTTCGTACCGCCAAGCGAAATACCGAATTACTTTCAAACATTACTTAATAACTGCGATGATGAAAGTGTAAAAAATTTACTAGTTTGGTTTGATAAAAATTATATTGATATAAATAATAATAATTCCAAATATTCTCCCGAGTTTTGGTCAGTGCATGACCATAATGCATCGCAAACAGAAACATTTCCTAGAACACAAAACAATATTGAAGCGTGGCATCGCCGGCTGTAAGTTATTGTTGGAAGAAGAAACTCGCAATTTTACCATCTTGTGCTAAGTTTGCAAAAGGAACTTATTTTAGCGAAACTCAAATATCAAGAAAAGAAAATGGAGAAAGAGTTAGAAAAAAAGGAAAATAATTAAAAAAACAAACAGCTGCGAATAATTATTAAGAAAAGAAATGAATTAAGTCACACTACATATTTAAAAAGAATTACAAAAAATATTGTAATTGGCTAAACTAAAATATTGTTATCGCTTAAACATATGTGACCTGGTCTACGAAAAGGTACCTTACGTGCGAAAACAAGTTTTCGAGAAAACAGCAGTTAAAGTTTAAACTTCTAAAAACCCTTGTAACTTTTTTAAATATTAATATTTTTCAATCCGGTTTGGCTTATTTTCTTCAGCATAGATCACAGTATCAATAAAATCACAGAAGCAGTGAAAAACATTTTTTTATATATAAATAAATAAGAAAAAGTTAATGCAAATCGCAGAAATCGTTTTAAAAAATAAGTTAGCTTTTGTATTTTCGTATTTGTACTTTTCTTTTTTTTACTTTTAACAAACTTCTAAACAAATTATGACTTTCTGGTTTTCATCATTTTAAAGAGCCTTCCACACACAATTCGAATCAACAAAAAAGTGAAAAATGATTTTTGGGCACATAAGGTACCTTTTCATATGGTAGACCAAATCACATATATGTATATTTATGGAATAAATGTTTATTTTGTTACTTCTTGTATGACAAAAATCACAAAACTTGAATAAAGCAGAATTTTTCGCATTAAACATGCAGAATTTCGAAAAAGCAGAATTTTAAAAAAGGAGAATTTTAATTAATTTTTTTGCAATTTACAGAATTTGTCACCCAGAATTTTGCAATACAGAATAATGATACGCTCCCTAGAAAGAATATTCAAAATCTTTGCTAATTACGACTATGCGAATTGCTGTGCCGATTCGCTAATAACGGCTAATACTGGGGGCTGATATGTATGTTTTTTGTTTTTGCTGATTATACTTTCATGTCGTCGTTGCATTCGGCTATTCCGATAAATTATTCACTTCAGACTACCTAAGCTCTTCATTACCAACGGAATATTTCCAAAACTAGATAAGATTGGTCTGATATTATTAAAGTAAATATATTGCTACTAAGCATTTTGATTTCACACTTATACTCACTGAAAATGCTACTTCTTATGCTCTGAACGTTTATATACTCCTGGATAGGCTTTGACTCCTGGATTATCTTTTGTTCATGCCCCTCTTTAATGAGTCTTTTTTTAACGTCGACGAGAGGTTTCCCTCCGTTTAACCTCAATTTGTTAGACTATGTCGATGATATCGTAAAGTTCATATGGACATATCACGGCGTTATTCCAATCAGTAGCTTATTCGTAACACTTCTTAGATTCTTTTCACTTATCTCCTGAGCACTCGAAGATTCACCACATGTGCTTCTGTTGAGAATGGATTGCCGGTCATCTCTGATTAACTTCCGAAATTCCTGTTGGACACCGAATTAATAATATATGCGAAATGCATATCTATAAAAACTATGTGCCCATTGTGTTTAAATGGCCGTAGGCCATTAGTTTAGGGGCCAAGGCACATTAAATTGGAGCAAAAGAGCAAAAACAACCAAAGCAATGTATTTTGTTTTTTGCTTTTTTCTCCTTTCATCAACCGCTGCTTTCAAAAATTCTATGAATCTGAGAAAATGAAACTCCGAGTTGTTGATGGTTACCAATCAGATCGAGATTGCCAGTGAAATGTAAAGAAGGAAATGACCATACACTTCAGAAGTGACTAAAATTGCGTTACGGAGGACCCCGTTCCAACAAGTAGGGCGTGCAGTGGGAAGGCCTTGTTTAATCTGGCGTAGATCAACTGAATCCGAGATGGCAACTCTTGTTTTATCATGGAGCGAATTGAAGGTAATAGCGCAAAATCGTATCCGATGGCGTTCTGGAGTAGTTTACGTCTTAGGCTTCCCAAGGAGTTAAAGGAAAATATATACAGTTAGTAACAGAAGTAAGTATATACCGGACACGTTTTCAGTTTTCCCCCAATCGATTCCTTCAAACAACCTAAGTTATAACAAAATTGTGTTTTATTTACATGAATGAAATACAAAAGTCATATTTAATCCAAATAATGACACAATTTATAAAAATTCATGTTTCAAAAGTAAGTATACAGTTCATCATACTATTAATTTGTGAAATCAAAAACATAATTAAAATCAAATCCTAGAATTTGGTAGGTTAACTATAAGACTTTACAATCGCTTTAAGTCGTGATGGCATTGATTTCACCAAGTTTTCAGTTACAGCTGGTGGTATTTTATTCCATTCCTCTTGAAGGACGTTTTTCGATTGCTCCTTATTTCTAATCGGATGTTTACGTATTTGCCGCTTTTAATAATCGATTGGGTTGGTATCCGGGGACTGTGGCGGTGTTTTCAGCTGTTTTCGCACATTGTATAATATAACAGCCACTCTCGAACAATGTTGGATGTGTGCCTGGAGTCATTATCCTGCTGGAAGATAAACGTGCCACCAAGGCCCAATTTCGTAGCGCTTTCTTTTAAAATGTTTTTCAAAATATTTAAATAACCATATCGGTCCATAATATTTTCGATAAATACCAAGTTTCCAAGCCCGTTCGCAGCCATACATCCCCAAACCATCACAGAGCCCCCTCCATGTTTCACAGTGCCGGTCATATTGTTTGGATTCAATTCCGCGTTAACTTTTTTCCAAACTTTTTCACGGCCATCAGATCCACAGATACTGAACTTACACTCATCAGAAAATATGACTTGGTTCCAAAACGTTTGGTCATATTTTTCATGATAACCAGCACTATGCAAAACCCGGCGAATAGTTTGGGTGCTAAATTGTTTTCAAGTCTCATTTTCAACTTCAGATTTCAATTTGGAGGCATTTATTTTGGGGTGTGTCCCGACTTTCCGTACGACTAAGCTTTTTTCTCTGGGACTTAAGAGCGGCGGACGCCCACAACGCTCTTTATTAGTGGTGCTTCTCGCACTTTTATATTTATTCACAATCTTTTGAACTGTAGCAAAACTCCTATCTATCAAACGACCGATTTCTCGCAATGATTTATATTCCTTGTGATATTTTATAATCAGTTTTTTTAAAGCATCAGAAAGCTCTTTTCCTTTTGGTGCCATTACTAAAAATGTCGCAAAAATGAATACAAAACATACTTCCCTAAATTTTTATACTGACTTTAATTATATCCTTTTAATAGCTTTAACCTTTTTAATCTATACGTAAAAATAAATGTTATGCTAACTGAACAATCGTTTGCTGTATACTAACTTTTGTGATATACATTTCGCTGGTATCAAAGACAAAGCAATGCGTGGATAACGGATATATATCTGCAATTTGGTCTCTAAAAAGACAAAATCTGTAAGCAATGATTCACAGCTTAGAGTAATTAAAAAAAATATTTACAATTTATAGACCAAATAATAAAAAAACCAAATCAGCTGCCCTACTACTACTATCTGTTTATTGTGCCTTGCTAGTGGCTATGTGATGTTTTCCCAATAAATCAATGTATGTTTCCCAATAAATCAATATTTTAACTATTTTATTCAAAGAAATGTGACAAATATATGCAAATAGTTTGATTCAAGGCGAATCTGTACAAGGTGGTACTACAAGACCGACAACAACACTTTAAACATCAGAAGTAGTGAAATACAACGGCTTTTCGTAATTTTAATTTGTGCTGACATTCAAATTTTCAAGGCGAAAAAAAAAACAAATCAGTTGCGTTACTGATATAACTTTGTAAAGATTCGCCTTGGTTTGACTGCTTTTTAAGGCCACTAGAGCAACAACATTTACATGAATTTTGTTATGTTGAATGTCAAAATTTCAATCAGAATGTAAACAATCAAAGCAACAACAAAAATTAAATTCCTTTGGTATTCAAACCACCAAATCGCAACAAGAAAGAAAAACGCCCGCCTTAATAACAACACCTTGTATGAATTCGCTTTGGCCATGATATACTACTATATAAGCATTGAAATCGTCACGTGTTAGCAAGAGAGCTTTTAAAAATGGGTGTTTTAGTTTTAATATCAAACGAAACACGTCTAATGAAACGTGAGCAGGAGAATAAGTTTAACCAGCTTTACAGCTCATTGCAACTTTATGCCTCTCCCGCTAGGGGATCTCTGAGATTTAAGCCTGTGCTTTATACACCATCGTCGCGATACAAGTTTTGATAATAATGTATCATACAAGTGCATGGACTAAATTTATAAATTTTTACTCGCAAATTTAATGAGCTATCATTAACAAACAAGTAATAACAATTTTTTTATCAAAAAATGACGAAATGTTCTTCTTAAAAGCGATATGCTATTATTCCAGTTTCATTATCCTTTTGTTTCATAAAACTTAATTACTTTAAAATTCATTAAAAGTTTGCTTCTATACCATAAAACATTTGCAAAACGATGCTTTATATGAAATAGGTCTGATGAAATATTTATATTATACTTATATCTATATATTTTTATAATTTACACATACAATCTTAATTAGATGTTTGGCAGAGCCCCTACTCCATTTGTGTTGTGTTTTGATGTTGTTAGATGAATGGAGGTACTTGCAATTTTATGTCGCCTCTGACGGGCAAACGGTTTTTTAGGGTTATTAGATCATGACGGGGTTTCCAACTTGGATCCAACGATTTCGTAGTTACGCTCAAACCAATCGCCTGCTGCTGCTGCCGATGAATTAGCTAATGAGTAATTTTAAGAGATATCAATCACAGTCTCAAAGGGTTGTTTTTAACTCCTGAAAATGTTAAAAAGAAACTATAGTCTTAATTCAGCGCTCCTAACGAATATCTCATCCGAAATAATTTCTTTGAACTGAAAGTTTTTTTCCAAGGCGGAACAGCAACTGCAAAGCAATTTGTAGGTGGCACACGATACTTCCAGCCACTGTGATTGCGCTAGGTGGTTCCTCTGCGAACCACAAAAGTCTATCACTGCTAAGTATTACCCATGCAACTGTGCAAAGTGCAGACTGGTGTCCCGTTTTCGAAAGGACTTTCGGTTTTAAAGAGGAATCAACCGGCATAAGCAAAAGTTACCATTAAATCGTAGTTATCAATGCCAATAGGCTCTGACTTCAAAGCCAACAGAGAGGTCAATACTTCCGAAACATTTTCCAGATATGGGATGGGTTTAGGGTTCCTGCTTTGAACAATCACTTTACGCCAAAGAGACGTCTAGAACAATATATAGATTATACAACAGCAGAGTCGGGTGCAAGAGGCAGTAGTTACCTCCGACTACTTTCCAGGTAAGGTTTTTCTTCGTACAAATTGGCTGAGATGCTATTGCGACCATAGACTGTGGGACAGTGTAGATATTATGGAAAGTGATGAGTGTCCTTTACAGGATCCCATGCAAAATAACACTGACTTTGCTAATAGAGTTTGTAAGCCGGGGAGTTTGTAAGGACCGTCTCTGAGTCAGAAGGGAACTTGCGAATGTTGGATGAAGCAATGCTTTTGAATCAACAAAAGATCAGGTTTGAGTTATGGGGGCGATCGGAATTCCGCAATGAACCCTACCAATTTTAATTAGCGAACTGCAGCTCAATGAGGTCAACGGCTATCACATCAGAACCAAATACTCGTATACTCGCTTTAGTTCAGTAGGCAAACCTATGTAACGGTTTCTTTGTGGTGTTGACTCTTGAAGTTAAATATTGTTAGGAAAAATATTGAGAAATAGATGGAAAAATGCAAACTCTCGCTAATTAAATCGTATTACATAAAGTAATTTTTTTCGCATTTTCACGGATGGCTCCAGGACCGAGCATCGCTCCGACTCTGGGGTCTAAGTGGAATCCAGCAGGCCAAAACAGCACTTTGCTCTTGGAATGCATGCATCTGTGTTTGAAGCAGAGGTGTTGGCAGTTCAAGAAGTGATGAACTTTGTTGTGGAAAACCGATGGAGAGGCGGATCTATATGTGCCTGCAGCGACAGCCAAGCTGCGATTATGGCCTTAGACAGCCCCCCCAACCACATCAAGGGTAGTCGAGCCTTGTAAATCCAGGCTTTTTGTTTTTTTTATGGAGGCTAAAATCAAAATGTCAGAAACATCATCAAAGGCGCCGTCGCACCAGTGGTATGTGGGGCATGCTCCCACTAACACTATAACAACCCTCCTTAGTGACTGAGTTCGACCCTGGGACAGTGTTAACATTTCGTCAAGGTGGAGCCGCTTTTATGTCTATTGACACAACAGGTACCTGCGCCCAGGTTCCTCTTACATGGGAGTATGGAGGTTATACGCTATCGATAGTATCCATTGCTTCCACTTCATAAGTGGTTCTGCAGCAAATGAAACATCGGAAGAGGTGTCGTAAGTATTACCGACATGTCGTAGTCTGATACCGTCTCGAGCACTAAGCTCAGGTGTCTGTGATTTGTCGTCAGTTCGTAGGTAGTCTACCTCCAGTCAAAAGTTGCTGCTGAATTCTTCGCTGCGCGTTGCGTTGCCACTCTGCGCATTGAAGATATAGCCCTATCATTGTTGCAAAATTTGTTGCTGCATTCCAGCAAGTATTTGATGAGATCATCTTGGTGATTGGATTTTCCGGGCAAAGCTGACCACCCAGAAGTGCTTCAAGTGTTAGGCGCTCCTCTCTGAAACGATCGCAGTAGAAGAATACGTGTTCCGCACTTTCTATCGCGTTGCTGTAGTTTGGGCAGAACGGGTTGTCTTCCAGTTTAAATCGGTAGAGGTACTCCAAAAAACAACCGTGCCCACTCAGTATTTGAGTGAGATAGTAGTCGACGTAGCCGAGAGTCGACGTCACAGAGAGAACGTAGGTTTGAATCTCGGTGAAACACAAAAATTAAGAAAAACTATTTTCTAATCCGAGTGTATTTCTGCCATGAAAAAGCACCTCATAAAAATATCTGCCGTTCGGAGTCGGCTTGAAACTGTAGGTCCCTCCATTTGTGGAACAACATCAAGACGCACACCACAAATAGGAGAAGGAGCTCGGCCAAACACCTAACAGAAGTGTACGCACCAATTATTTATTTTATTTTTTATTTTTTATAAGGCTTAAGTCCAATTTCTTGTTTTGCTATAAGGCGAACTGATTCACGATTGATGCCTGTCTCACGAGCAATTTTCCTCATCGAGACCATCGAATTTCGTTGAACTCTTGTTTTGATGATTTTTCGGTTGTTGGAAGTGTTAACAGTTCGTTTTCTTCCTTTTCCAGGACGGTCACCTTCATTACCAAGCTCCTTAAATCGTTTGATTGCACGAGAAACCAATGAAAGTCCAATTCCAAGCTTCCGGGCTATCTCGCAGTTGCGTGCTCCTAGCTGATGCAGGGCTATAATAGCTGAGCGACTACTTGACATCGTTACACAAAGTATTTAAAATGAGCTGGAATAGAAACTAATACTTTTTTTTGTACTTCAGAATACACACAACAATCACAAAATAAGAGCATTCGCTAAACAAAATTTACATTCATCTAATTGCACAGAGAAGTTTGTATACAGTTATTTTTTGTCACCCTGTAAAAATATATTCGTAACTGCATCTAAGAGCTTGGCTATATCAAAGCAAATGAAAATAATGGATATCAGACGAAACATGGAGTCTTATTCAACAAAGAACAGCTGCCAAAGCCACAACCAATACCGCGTGAACGGGAAGCGCGAAGCTTGATTCGCAGAGAAAGCACAACTTCTTAAATCGCATGTTTAAAAGAAGCGCGCTTTGCGATAAAAACGAAAGCACAGGGCGCAAGCGAGGCACACCGCAGTAGGAACCTCTATAAAATAGTGGAGCAGCTACCGAACCGCCCGTTTGCCTCTAGCAAGCCAATTCGGGTCGAGAATGGATCGCTTGTCAACTCAACTAACGATTAACTTAAATTTTGAGAAAGCTTTTACAAAATATTACTCTCTAACTATGAGGGAAGCAGTGATTTACAATGCAATTGCGATAAGGACGCAGAAAACGATAACGTCCGGACACAACACCCCTTCATACGAGAAATAACAGATGTAATAGTAGCACTAAAAGGCAATAAAGCACCTGGCAGTGATAACGTTGCACCAGAACTAAGAAAGGCAGACCCTAACTTCGTTCAGCCCATCGTCGAACGCTTCTGGTTAGATGGGTACCTTTCAAGCGAAATTAAGAAAGATGTTATAATCAAAATTCCAAAAAAGCGATCTCTTATAATGAACAAATTGCAGAGGAATCACTCCGATATGCAGCGCTAGTAATCATCACGCATATCATAAATCAGCGAATCCCCGACGTTTACCCTACATTAATATTTCGTGAAGCACAACCTTCAGGCCGCACCGATTATGTGTTGACCACATCAGGCCCTAGTTAAACAGAGAAGCATCACATCACGATATTTGTATCCTTGCACAAAACTACGACGACATGACACGAAAACTCGATTCAATATCGGCACTGGTGGGACTCAACATCAATGGCTCTAAAAGCAAGGTTATGCGCATAAATAGAAACAGCACCCGTCCATTACTACTAAACTCAACATCTATAAAGGAAGTTCAAAGTTTCTGATATCTAGGATGCATTATTTCGACCTGTGGCGACTGCACCTTGCATTCGTGCAATAGAAAAACATCTAAAGCTCCTCATTCCTGTCCTCATATCACGTCATATCCGTTTTATTATACGGATGCCAAACATGGAATGCTGCACTACGGCTAATACAACGTATTTAATCTTTTACAAATCGTTGCCTTAGGCGTATACTAAAAGTAAAGTGGCCAGAAACTACTACATATATATCCAACGACTGGCTTTGGGAATCGACTAACTATATGCTCATCAAAACAAATATTCTGAAAAGAAAATGGAATTGGATTGGCCATACGCTTAGAAAGCCTGCACACGATATTACGAAGAAAATTTTCGAATGGAACCCATCAATCAATCACGCAGAAGGGGACGTCCAGCGTTTTAAGTGAATTGACCTGGAACGAAATAATAAGAATGTCATTGGATAGGAATAGATTTAAGAGCTTTGTTGTGGTCCTATGCTTCACTATGCGGAAGGAATAATTAAATATATGTATATATATTATATATATATGATGGTTTACGTTCAAGGTTGTTGGATAATGTTATGATCATCTTCAACTTCTGGCAGACTAAGTTACAGCATAAGAAAGAATTCTTAGTTTTCAACAGGAAAGCAGTATATGTTTTTCTATTTTTATATCTACATACATACCCAACTAGAATTATAATGAGGCATGCCGAAGAATCAGTTAGGCCGGAATTAGGCAGGCCTTACTGAGACACGCCTTACTAGTACCTTACCAGGCCCATGTTAGGCAAGGCAAAGACTGGCATGCCAGAACAATACCAAATTTGGTTGTGGTCACGAAAATCTGTGGCAGTGATTTGTAGAAGGAGTATTACCGAAGTTCGGTTTTTCGAACCTGCACCTAATGAGGCAGATGTGTGGTGTTACTTTCGGGACTTGGCCCTAGTTTGGCTGCCTTATGAGGCGCAAATTTGGAATGCGGTCTGCCTTATTTGCGCCTAATCACCGCCTTACCAAAATTTCTAGTCGGGTATGTACTGGAACCGCAAATGATGAAAATGAAAAATCTTTATTTATTCTTGTAAATCAGTTTCATCCCCTTCAAAATAGTCCCCTCTCGATGAAATACACTTATGCCAACGATTTTTCCAATCCCCGAAACATGCCAAATAGTCCATTTCCGGTATAGCCATCAGCACCTTCTTCGATTCAGCTTTTATCTCCTCAATCGACTCGAAACGCGTTCCCCGGAGTGGTCTCTTGAGTTTTGGGAATAGCCAGAAGTCACACGGAGCCAAATCAGGCGAATACGGTGTTTGCGGAACGATATGCGTGGAATTTTTGGCGAAATGGTCACGAAGAACGAGTGCAGTGTGAGACGGTGCATTATCGTGATGCAAAAACCAAGAGTTGTTGGCCCATAATTCTGGTCTTTTTAGACGAATTGCTTCACGTAAACGGCGCATAACGCTCAAATATTGTAGTATTCCTTATTAACAGTTTGGCCAGGTGGAAGGAATTCATAGTGCACCACACCACGAAAATCGAAAAAAAGTGTCATCATGACCTTTATTTTTGAACGACTTTGACGTGCTCTTTTCGGTCTGGCCTCGCCTTTAGCACGATATTCGCTTGATTGGTCGGTTGTTTCAGGGTCGTAAGCATAAATCCAATTCTCATCTCCCGTAATGATGCATTTGAGCTTGACCTAATAGTCTGAAAGTATTGTTTCACACACATCAACGCGACGACTTTTTTCCAAGAAATTGAGAGTTTTCGGTCCCAAACGAGATTTGACTTTTCGTAGGCCCAAATGGTCTTTCAAAATGGTTTTCACAGATCCTTCTGATATTCTGATCATATCAGTAAGGTCTTTAACAGTCAACCGACGATTTTTGAGCACTAACTCCTTCACTTTATTGACGTGTTGGTCATCTGTTGACGTCGATGGTCGTCCGGAGCGCTCCAAGTCATCAACACGTTCTCGACCCTCTTTGAAGTCTTTGTACCACTTATAAACATTTTTCTACGACATGGTCGAATCACCAAATGCCTTCTGCTACATGCTAAACGTTTCCGCAGCCGAAAGTTCATTCCGCAAACAAAATTTGATGGCACTTCTCTGCTCAATCAAATCAGACATTGTAAAAATCGAAAAATGCACTCTTGGTCGTTTGGTAAACACAAGCGTAAATATATTACTGATAATGTCATTTACATGAAAGTTGGCCCAGATGTTATTAACAGTGCTGCCAACTCATGAAAAAAATAACTAGAGCGAAGTTTGACAAATAAATTCACCTTACTTTTTGCCCACATTATTTCTTCATTTGAAATGAAATTTTCTGTTAAAATGAAAGTATTTAAAAGTATCTCCTAGTCAGCTTCATTTAAGTAGTTATTACATTTTCCGGTTAATGCATATGTACCATATGTATGTGGAAAGCCTCTAAAGCAAATAATTTTATCACAGTGTTCACGGAGCATTCGCTTATATATTATATTTTAGTGCAAATATGGACCCGATTGTGGTTGTTTATAGCAGACTTACTCTGTTTGACACCAGCGGCTAATTTCGTGACCACATACACTTTAGGTACGTCATGAAAAGGTACTGCATTTGGGAACAAATGCATCTTCTTAAAAATAATCTCGTTTGGCTTGATAACTAGGAGGTTTAAAATAACGCACAAGTGTATTGTCCAAGTTTTTGCCACCCAGCACATCGGTAGTAATTTCTTTTCGTTTTATTATTTAAGATTACTCGTTTCAATCGGAAAATTTAAAAGGTGCGTAGCATAGGCTTTATTTTATTCGTTGATTCATCGTTCATTTCATTGTTCATTTCGTTGGTTCATTAATAAAATAATGCGTACACACATACATATATCTTTTTTTCAGTTAAAAAACAAAAAAAAATCTATTAGCTTAACTTAGTTTTCATTCAACGCCATGAAAATGCAAATTTTTCTCTTCTGCCATCGTTCCTGTGGATTTTCAAACAAACTGTTTCTATAAAAGAAAATGTGTCTTAATTATTTTTTCACTTCATGGCGAACGGCATTAAAGAGTGCTACTTTTTAAAATAAAGTTATTATCAACGGGTATGCCCTCTCACTACTTTCAATACATTTCCCTCAACCCTCCTTGCGGAGTGACGAAAGAGTGTCTGCGAGTATAAATACTTTGACAGGTAAATCGGGCGATAACGGTCCGAAAGCTACACGAGATAAGAATCTCACTACAGCTTACTATATTTTTCATTTATATATGATCATTCCCTAGCAGTGATGAAGTCAGTTAGAAGCTTACTCTAATCGAGAGTGGACGCTAAATGTACACACACAGTACAAAAGTAAAAAAGCGCTATAACCCCGTACTGTGGTGATCCACCCGAATTTAAACGATCTCGTTTCGCGGTGTTAATTGCATTTTACTGCGACAGTTCGATACAAACCGAAACGCGACTGAACGGTGCAAACAGGTTCCCAGTGGTTAATCAAATTCGACCAGATGTGAGATTTGCTTTGTGATTCATTTATTTACTATTATTTATACATCCAAGAGCATATAAACATTTTCAAACAGACATGTTTACAATGTACCTTTATCTACATGAATACAAATGAGCGTACCTAACTATGTAAGTTTGTATGGACAATACGTACGCACCACATGAACGAGTGATTGCTAACGCATAAAATTATAACTTGAATACGAGGCTGTTTTTCTAATAAATCGAGCTATCGAGTGCTATTATAAATGTGCAATATAAAAATATTGATTGTGTGCGCAATGATAATAATAAACTTGGCACGTTAGTGCACAAATTTACTTAGGTATCATTTTTGTCCCTTTTAGCAATAACCATCCATGTATCCCGCTTCTTACTAATTAAGAGAAATTCCAATTAATTGTAATTTTCGTCAAGGAATGCAAATCTTCGAATCAGCCATGTGATTGCAGATGTATGAACCGCGTTCTATTAAAATATTGTATGTTGTATTCGTATTCCTGCCCGCTTGCTTGCCGCAGCTGTTGCTATAAGTAGTGCAGTTACAGTCGATATTTAGCGGCTGACTTATGCAAATTAATTTTCAGTAATTTATTGCTGTTAACGCTTCAAGTCACGAGTTAAACATTGAGCTTGAAAGTATTGCTTAGCGATTTTTTTTAAACATGTATGAATATTTGAATGTATATGTATGTGTGTATCAAGGTATGTAAACATTAATACGCGCGTTAACAAGTGACGATTTGTACCCACTTGTCACATGGAAATTTAAATTTGGTGATCGGTATAATTTTCAGATAATCAAACGTGCACACATAACGAATTGGTTTCGTACGGATGCTAAATATGAATATTTCAAAAATGACTTCGGACACGCCTACTTCGGATTTAGGGTTCGGCGACAAGGTGAGTGAAAAAGAATAGATTTATTAATTTTAACTCAGTAAAACAAGAAATATTTATGGATTTTTCAGTATACAAATTTTATTTTTATAAATTGTATGAATTAGTGTATTGATGTGAACATTGAAAACCTAGGTTTACAAGCATATGTATGTAGATATTCCTTGAAAATTAAAATACACACTAAAACCGCTTGTAAAGTAGCATTCCTTATCTGTAATGAGCGTGAGGCTATTTAAAAGCAATTTAGTTTCGCAAGCGTATAAGTAAATTGTGTTTACGTTCACAGATATACTGCCTATCTGAGTTAGTGAAATAAGAACCTAAAATTTCTAGTGTTACATACATATATACATATGCATGTACATATGTATATAAAAATATATGTACAATTTAGAATATTTCCAGAGTGATTAAATTGCTCCTATATTTTGAAAGCTGCTAAATATCATGACGAGTATATATGTACATATATTTTTTTACCCGCGCGCATTTGTGCACAAGGATTTTACAATTTTGTTCAGATATATACATATGTATTAGGGCGGGTCGATTTAAAAATCGCTCATTGCTCTATGAAAATCGTATTCTAGGGATCAAAATAAGAAACTTTGCCGAAGGAACCATACCTCTAAAACGAATTCTGATGTCCCCCAATTTGGGTCGAACGAAAAATCCCACTTTGACCTATTTAGAGTGCTCCACTCGAGTCCAAATGTATGACCGACCCACACTAACTTTGGACCGCCGATCCACCCATGTCAGTGGCACACGCCCTGGAACTCCCCTGGGGCTTCCCCATACAATCATTTCAAAATATCACCATTTTTGGCCTTTACATGAGAAAAGAAACTAAAAAGTTCGACCCAAATTGGGGGACATCAGAAACGTTTTAGAGGTATGGTTCCTTCGGCAAAGTTTCTTATTTTGATCCCTAGAATACGATTTTCACAGAGCAATGGGCGATTTTTTTGCCTCCCACAAATCGATCCGGCCTAATATGTATGCATATAGATACATATTTGTGGCGTGCGTCTTAATATTGTTCCACAAAACACTCTCACTCTTTCTACATTGAGTGTAAGGATACATTTCCGAATACGCTGACGTGATTGAATTTAAACTTATATTTGTGAACCTGTTTTTTATCGTGCGCCTCTAAGATCATGCTCAGACCCTTTGTCGAGAAAGGATTCATCCGAACGAATATTTCCTTAAATTTGCAAGAAATTGCGATTTTGAATTGTTTTAAAAACATTTATTGCTCTATTGCACAGTTTTGGCTGCTTCAGGCTTCGCCACATGACTATCAACGATCTTACATTGAGTTGTAAATTATGTGGTGACATTCCTTGTAAGTCCTTCGTATGGATCAGTATCGCAATCGATTCACACAAAAGCAATTAGCCAGATATTTGACTTTAATTTTTTATATTCAAATAAGGACAGCCTTATTCTTCGCTGACAAAATGGCTCGTTCGCTCACCAATAAGAACATTTTCGTTATCAATTCTTCTTTCGACGTATGAATTGAGCAAATTCAAGTAGAAAGAAACCAGTGAATAATTGTTTCAAATGCATGTATGTCTGCTGTTTGGTAATTTTTTAATGCAACTCGCATATTTGTGGTCAATTCGAGAGTTTTAACATACATATCTCCGCGAATTAGATGACTTCAAGCTGTTGAGCTTAGAATACTTGTCATCGTTTGACGAAAACCGCCGACCAGCAGTATTAGAGATTCCGATTATTGGGAAAATTTTGCAATGTTCGATCGAGTGCTTCCAATGCTCTTTTGCATGACATTGCACACGCATTTCAATTGATTATTTTGCTACTGAGCACTACTTTTGCCATTACAAATTTCTTGGACATGTTCTACGTCGATTCAACCGTCGTTTGCAAATTCAGTGATGATTTAAGCGTCCACCTTCTAGCAATGGTTCAACAATTCCACAGCTAAGATCAATGAACTTGGGTAGGGAACTCCAGTTCCGCCGGGACCCTCACGGAAGAAGATTCCTCCGAAGCCTTCGTTGACTGCTCTCGTCAATTCATTGTACGCGGCTTTTTGCTGCTGCTTAAAAGTGAATCATAGTTTGTAATAGTTGATCCAAAAAGTCTCGTTCGGAATTCTCGATTAAATCTATCATTCACTTGTCAATTTGGAGTTAGCATTCCTAATTCGTGCAACATTTTTCCAGACATCTTCTATCAAAACTAACGCTTTTTATAAATCTCTGTGCCAAATTCTAGTTCGAGGTTTTCTTTTGTTGTACGAACTCGAAGCAAAATGTCTTCAGTCATACTTCAGTCAAACAAGTTGAAACTATTATAGCAAAACTGATCGAGTTTGATGCGCAGTAAATGAAACAACAGCATCAGCAAGTGTGTGCTCTTAAGGGGCTGGTAGGGTTTAGCGCTAAAAAAACACTTTTTTTTTGAATTTTTTACAGAAATATGGCTTAAGATACTTTAATAAAATCAGTTGCATGTTATTGTACATCTTTTCAATAAGTTTTTAAAAAATATTAATAATAAAATATTGACAAATAAGCCCATGACAGAGTTTTTTTGGAGATATGTTTTTCGAGAGGTGCTCTGCGGTGCCAATCGGCATTCGTCGTAGAATCATCTGAAACTAAAAAAGTCGATTTTTTCAGTTAAAGTATGATGTAATGCTCCTCCCCCCATTAATAAATTTTTTTTTTTTTTTTCATTTTTGTAGTTTTGGTGGCAAAAAAACGTAAAACGAGCATTTTTAGCGAACAATTTCGCCATATTTGTAAGTGAAAAACAACCTTAAAAAAAATAAAAAAAAACAGTGGGGGGGGGGGGGGGGGGGAGTTATTTTTGATTTAGAAAACGTGTGCCAAATTTGAAAAGAATCGGTTGAATAGTTTCGGAGTTGTGATTGGCACCGACTTTTAAGAAGTCGTTTCGGGAAAAACGCGTTTGAAAAAATGACTCTGAAAAATTATAACTTTGAGAGTTCTGCTCCGATCCACTTAAAATTTTGACACAACATTCTTGAAATGATTTACTATAAGATGAGGGAAGAAAAAAAATTTCGATTTTGTGACCCCCCCCCCCCCTTAATGAGTACCATCCTCAAGTAAATATAAACTCTGACAGGCCTCTCGATAATGTTGTGCACAATTCACCATTCAGAGTTCGCAGAAATTCTAATTAATCGTTAATTTCATCAGCAACAAACTTAAGTAAAACACTCGTCTTTGCTCGATTGGACTGTGTAAATGCATAGCGTTGGAATTTAATTATTTTGAAAAAGTTGATATTTCGAATATGAACAATATCGGGCCATAAATGCGATTTTTAGTAATAACGTCACCTTGTGGGAAATTTCTTCCGTCCTGCTACAATCGCAGAGGAAATAAGGAGGAGGGGACTAATAGGACAAAAAGAGAGGGGAATTTGTGGATGAAGGCGGAACGATGACTTAGTTACGGTCGTGCTAATCGCTTCATGCTGCTGATGAAGTTCATTTGGTGGTTAATATCAAAGCCTGCTACATCATCAAGCATAGCACAGAAATGAGAGTCAAGATGCCTAAATCTTAGCCCCGCGAAAGAAGGACAGCTAAGGAGAAGGGCTGAGATGATTCCATTTCATCTTCCATACAGCTGACGCAAAACGAACTGAATGTATACTTCTCGGACAGTATTCTGTATTCCAAGAACAGACCGCAGGTAGTCAAGGGGACTCCAATCCACTAATTTCGCGCTGTTTCCTGCAATATTGGTGTAACCAGGTATCCAGATGAGCCTTATATCAAAGAATTCGGATGCGAACGAAAGTGTAGCAGCCAACCAATTTCTTGTGCTGTTGGAGTAGATATTTACTTTACTATTTATGGTAAAGTATGTTAAACTTTCCAATAAAATTTCAGATGGCGTCTCACAATACTAGAAGTGCCTAAGGCCAGAAATGTACATGACAACCCTTGTGTCAGTGAAATATATGCAGTGCTCTAGAATTTTTGTAAAATTTTTTTTATAGAAATTTCCTTAGATAACTATCATTCTACTTCGTAGTTCTTATATTTCTCAAAATCAAATTATCACACATACCGCACCTAAACATTAATTGACACTATTAACACCTTTGATTAAAAAATTGTGTACTTATGAATGCAAATAATTATATGTTCGTATGTAATAACATTTTCGATTGCCTAATCAATATTTCCCCATTTAGACTTATTGATCTTGCGCTAGCCGCGAATGTAGTGCAAATTGGTTCAATAGAAAAATACAAAATATTTGTGTTGATTTACCTTAATATTTTTTGATAACAGCCAATATACTTATTAATTTTTTTATAACTTAGTATATTCATACAAATTTTTAGAATAAATTTGTATACATAGGTATATTATATTTTGTGGAAATTTTAAGCTACCTTAATTATATTTACAGAGGGTTGCTTATATGTATCTATGAACTTGTTGAAAATGTGAATCTATAGAATTATCGTTAGTTAAAACATACATACATAAATCTGTAGAATTATCAATTGGGCACTACAATATAAAAAATGTTTCTATCATCATCTCTCGGAGTCAACAAAATAGTCGTCATGCACAAATCCATCACTCACTTTGAATTGCTGATTATTATCCAAAGCTACTATCGAATAAAAATTACAGATAAAGTATTTTACATGGCCCGGAACGAAGTTTTATTCATTAAGGGGTTACATGGGTTTCGTCGGGTAAAAAAAGGCCTATTTTCAATATTTTTTTTCTATGTAAAAAATTATTTATTTAATTCTTTCTTTTTTCTGTCTTATAGATACCTATTTAAAGAATAATTTCTGAAATTTTCAAAAAAAAAAAAATTAAAACTCCTCCATTGTGACGTCATTTCCGGTGACCCCTCGAAAAAAAGGTGCGTCCGCGTTGTCAGCATAACTCCTGACAGGCTCATCAAAAATGAAAAAAACAAAAATAAGTGCTTTAGTTAAGACCATAAACTCGTGCTTGAACGAAGGAAAGAAATAAAAAATAAAAATTGGAATTTTGGCAGACATTTTTGCAAAAAATGAAAATTTCGGTCAAATTTGCTTGACATTTTGTTTTTTTTTTTAAATAGTTGTAATTGATAAAAAAAACAAAATCCTTCGTTCAAGCTCGAAAACACCTGTGTAAAATTTCATCAAGATCGGTTGAGTAGTTTTCGAGAACATTTGACAACCGACTTTGAAAACACAGTTCCGAGAAAAACGCGTTTAAAGTTTTGAATAATAATAAAAGTGGCTTGGAGCGCACACATTCCAAAGGCTGTATCTTCGAATTTATTATTCGGATCGACTTGAAAATTTAGGATAATATTGCTGAGAGGTTGTAGAAATTTATAAGCAAAAAAAAAAAAATAAGTCGATGTTTTGAACCAACGAAACCCATGTAACCCCTTAAAACAGATATAGTCTAGTGATGATATAGACGAATATATGAAAAGGGAGTATCTATTTTTGATTTTCGATGTAGCCAAACAGATTTGGGGTTCATTTCGGTTTCGACTGTGGCCTCGACCTCAGAGCGTATTTCTGACTGGTTGCTCCATTTGTGAGCTTGAGGCAACACTTTTAAGCATGAAAACTTAATGTAACCTCATTTTCAAAGATATTTAAATTTTGTAGAATGACTGATTTTTTTTTTTGAGAATTTCGCCTTAATGTGATTAACTTATCTTCTAGACGTTGATTAACTGATTATTTTTGTACTTTTTGAAAAAACATCAAAAAGGAAAACTCATGTATATTTGTATTAAAAAAGTGATTTATTGCAAGTCGTACATAATGGGTATAAAGGCAAATATTTTTGAGAAAAACCTATTCCAAACGGGTGTACGCGCCAATTATGCTATTTTTTAATATAAATGATCCGATATTTATTTCATTATAAAAAGGAAGGTATGCCGTTAATAGTGGAAAATAACATCAGGCAAATGAACACCACGACCACGCTTACAGGACAATATCCTTTACATGAAATTTTCCATAACCAAATTGCAAAGTGGCTGCCCTATGTCCTCGATAGCCTCACGAATTCCATCTTTGAGTTCTTGAATCGACCCTGGGCTGTTGGCGTAGACCTTCTCTTTCACGTGGCCCTAAAGAAAAAAGTCACAAGGTGTTAAATCAAAAGATCTCGGTGACCAATTGTCATCACCTCTTCGAGAGATAACACGGTCCGGAAACGTTTCCCGTAAAAGATCAATTGTTTCGTTGCTTGTATGGCACGTAGCGCCGTCTTGTTGAAAATAAACGTTGTCTAGATCAATACCATTCAATTCCGGCCATAAAAAATCGTTAATCATCTCTCGATAGCGCAATCCTATTTAAAATAACACCTGTTATTGCAAGACCCTTTATTTACATATATCAATGTAAAGCTAAAAAATGTAGTACAATAATATTTTAAAATGCGTTGCTATTTAATTTCAAAGAAAAATGTTAATTAAAATCAATATTTAATTAGAGTTTGTGATATGGGTATCAAACGGACTGTGTAAATTCTGTTATTCTAATTTAAGTTTTAATTGATTTTATTTGTGTATGGCGTTGTCACCTAACTCACATAGGTAAAAGTGGCAATTGGTCTTTAAACCAACTCACTTAGACCGTTGCCTTATATATCTAAGGTCATCAGTATCATTGAAGAACGATGAGCCGAAGTATCTAGATCCAGTGGCATGCCACGCAGGACAGTGACAGAGAAGATGTCTGACAGACTCGTCCTCCTCTTCATTTTTGCAGTTTCTGCAATAGTCGAAATGAGGTATGTTCAATCTATGAGCATGCCGACCTAGGAGTCAGTGACCTGTGATCAAAGCAACGAAGGTAGAGATATTTTTCCTTGAGCAATTAAGTAGCGCCTCTGAGCGCCTGACATCCCAATACGGCCGAATTCTTTTTGTAGCGTTACATGTCAGACAGAGAAAGCTACTTGTACCACGCAGCTTGTAGGTTGAGAGGGATCCTACAAGCTCCAGAGCAAGAGGGAGGCGATAGTCTCGCTAATTTGTCTGCCTTACAATACTTGGATGTGTCTCTATTTCCTGGTACCTATGTATATCAAATAGATGTGGAAATAATTTAAGTATTTTATCTTATACGCCAGCAAAGTCGAGGGCTCCAGCTAGTCAAAATAAATTTAGTTTGGTTGAAAATTTTACGTGATTATCATGGGGTACATATAATATACATACATACATATGTATTTTGCTTTCATGCAACACATTAGATAGTGGCCAAAAAAGTATAATCGGACATCTTCCCAATTCATTGACCTTAATGGAAAAGTATTCCATTGAACCTAAAAAAGGAGGGCAATGCTTACGTTTGTGGGCTTGCTAACCTCAGAATAAAATTTATGTTACGCTGCCAGTAAAAATTTGCACACTTCGCTTTAATGGACCAGACTTGTTTCTACCAGACATGATCCCAAATATGGGTTTCATATCCATACGCATTTGTGGATGCGATAGTCGTTTAAAAGTGTTTAGAAAAACAAATGAAAAACGAGTTTGGTATTGGACATATAACCAACTAACAAAAAGTTGTAATTTTATTCAACTTTCAATTGAACTTTAATACAATTTCCCCAATTAAAAATAAGCCACTTTAGAATTTTCTGTCTTAGCTTAAAAAGTGAATTCTTAATGCCTGGTTAGCGAACATTTATTAGTTACTTTTTACAGAGTTTAGCAGAAGGTCAGCTGCTAACCGAAATAAAAAGGGACCGCTAATGGCGCTGAAAACAATAAATAAAATTTTATTTAACTATTCTTTCTTTGTTCTTTTACATTTTTTTATTGGCGTTTATATGCTTCATTGCTAGGCCTCCGCTTTAAATTTGTGTGGTGCGTCTTGATGTTGCTCCGCAAATGGAGGGACCTACAATTTTATTGTGAACGAAACTCTGCTGATGTGGTTATTTCATGTATTTATAATTGATTTATGTGAATTCTTTTGTTACATATTTATATGAAAATAAAACCCGGACCCTGGTGAAAATAAAATGATCATTTCAAGTTTTATTTTCTTTCAATAGACAAAAATTCAAATAGACAAAAATATAGCAAAATTTATTATTTATTTTTGTTCTCTCATTTTTTGATATTTTAAACTCTAATTCACGCCTGACCATCAAATGCCCATTGCCAAATAACTGACGCTATTTTGCCAATTACCAATCAAATTGCCAAGATTGTCACTTTGGCGCTTTGTTACTTATCGCTTTCGTTAGCTTTACAAAAACAAAATTTACGTAAAACTGCCAAAAAATAAAACAAAGATCTCGGTGTGAAGACATCTAATATTCACCAGTCCATGAGAAACGCTCTATATTATTTAATTGAATATTTACTTACCTTTTTTACGAGTATAATCCCATTTACTCAAATTCGCATTCATGATTTATCATGTTCCGGGGCATTCTCTACAGAAATAATGATTTTATAGCTCTGATAACAACAATATTTTTAGGTTTTTTATAAAAAAAATCTATTTTACAATATATGGTAGAGACAACTTCCAACTCATTTGCTGTGAAGTTAGGAATTAGCATCAATTCATTATGTGCTATACATACATACATACATACATATGAGAACAAACCGATATAACCAACCTCTAGAAGCGTGTGTCATATGCCACATCGTCATCAGACACCAAAGTTTTTTGGTGCAAGGCCTAATTAAGATTTTGTTTTTATACCCGCGTACTTGCGCCCAAGGGTAATACAATTTTTTCACATAGCGGTTTGTTTTTAAAGCATACAGGTATCGAGATAGATATATACATATATCAAAGTTCTGGGATTGATGTGGAGTCAATTGAACTATATCTGAAAGTCCTTGCTGAGTCTTGCAGAAATATCAATATATCTAACCCTTTTTTTGAGTTATAGTTTGTAACACCAGAGGGACGGGCAGAAATTTAGTCTTATTATATACAAAATTGTCGTGGTTTTTATCTGATCTCATTAAAATTTATATTGGATCAAAATGAAGCAGGCGCAAGATGTGTATCATGATTGGGCTAGTTTTACTTGTCCCTTATTTCTTTAGGTTCACCATTCGTACAAATGTGAGTAATTTTGTTCCATTTATACAAATATATCAGATTTTTATTTTTCGAAAGTTACTGATGCTTTCCATTTCAATTCAACCGGGCTATTCGGGTCATGTTCTTCGATTTCGATGTAACTCAAATATGTTGCTCTCTGGTCAAAATAATGAGACACGTATTTTTTTTTTTTGCCCGAAAAAATTTTTTTTCAAGCCTTATCGGCAATTTTGTTTTTCGGCTCAAAATCGATTTTTTTTAATAATATAAGAAAATTTTGTTTTTAAATGGTCATAACTTAGTCAAAAATGAACCGATTTTAATAATTTTGGGTTCAAAAGGATCGTCATTACTTACACGAGCGATTTCATGTAGAAACAGTTGCAAAAAAGTAGTTGCAAATTTTTTATTTTGCAAAAAACAAAAAGTGCGAAACAGGTTTTTTACTCAAAAATTCATTACTCAAAAACAACTCATTTTAGCTACTGGGCATTCAGCTTAATTGAAGTTTCAGGTGTCCTTTTGATTTGGAAAAAGTTATAAAAAAAACAAAAATACACTTTTTGAAATATTGAATTTCGAAAAAATTTCAATTTTTTTTCTTTTTTGCTAAATAAAAAATTTTCAACTACTTTTCTACATGAAATCGCTCGTGTAAGTAATTACGATCATTTTGAACCCAGAATTATTAAAATCGGTTCATTTTTGACTAAGTTATGGGCATTTAAAAAATTTTTTTCTTATATAATTAAAAAAAATCGAGTTTGAGCCGAAAAACAAAATTGCCGATAACTTTTGAAAAAAAAATTTTTCGGGCGAACAAAAAAATACGTGTCTCATTGTTTTGACCAGAGAGCAACATATTTCAGTTACATCGAAATCGAAGAACATGACCCGAATAGCCCGGTTGAATTGAAATGGAAAGCATCTACTGTTATATATGAAGTGATAGATATAGAACAAAGAGTAATTTGTTTACCAAGTTTCATTGAAATATATTAATTTTTACTCTAGTTATAAGAGAATGGACTCATTTCATAATGATGAACCTCAATTTATATTAATACCACCGTAATATTATAATACTCTACGATTTCATCGTAAGTTAGGTATCTTGGAGTGATACTTAACTCCAAACTCCATTGGAAGCCACAAATAGAAATTCGGTAAAGAAGGCTGACCTTCTTCAGCATAGCTTTCTACTCCTGCAAATCTATGTTCGACAAATAATTTTATTTTAGTTTTAACGTACGAATGACTCGTTTGGTGGGAACCTCTTCGGAAGGATTAGAATATCATTTTATTGGAGAGAGTGCAAAGGACTGTTTGTATTGGCACTACCGGAGCATGTAAAACTTGCCACAGTGCTTCCCTTAATGTCGCTTTGCACTTACTTCCCATCAACTTTCATGTTATTTTCATCGGAAGGGGGCAATCTCTGAACGGACATTGTAGCATTCTTAAGCAGTTAACACCGTAATTCTCTGAAATTCTCTATCTGGAGTTTGACTGCCAGTGTTTTTCAGGCAGAAGTCTTTGCGTTCTGGCAGGCATGCAAAATGCTTAAAGAACGTGGGAGCAAGAGATATATCATATTAACATTTTATCGAGCTGTGATCAAAGCACTGACGACGCCATGGTGCATGGTGCCATGTGCAGGTAACATTTCTCTGATCTGGGTCATAGGGACATAGAGGGAAATGAAATTGCTGATGAGTTTGCCAGGAAGGGGTCGACTGAATTGGTGTTAGAGCTCTCTTATCCGGGCATCGGCACTCCCCAGGGCCGTAGAGAGCATACCCGGGCCCCGGGGGAAAATCCGGGCCTCGGGGGAAAATTGCAAATGAGGGCCCTTTCCAATGACGTCTAATTCATATAAATACGTATAATCTCGAGTCCGGGCCCCTCTGAAAACTCCGGGCCCGGGGGAAAAGTACCCCCTCTCGTCGGGCCTGGCACTCCCTGAAGATTCTTAAAGGGGAACAGTACAACTTATTTCTCAGAAAAGCACAGAATCAATGGAGCTCCATTTCTTCGTATATGGACAATGCAATAGTCGCAGGGTGCAGAAAGTTTTGGGGACTCCACGTCATTCAATTTCCATGCTCGTAGCTGTGTCTACCGGCCATTGGACGATCGGCAAACACGAAGGAAATCTAGGTTTACCATTTAATTCTCTTTGCAGAGCACCTTTTATAGAAGGAGACTGTGGATCACTTTCTTTGTAATTGTCCGGACTTAGGCAGCTAGACAATTAAGGCCCTGGATGCTCCTTTCTTCGACCGCCGCAGGCAGTGCTCGAACTTAAATCCCATCAACCTTCTCCATTACATCAACAGCTCTGGTTGGCGAAGGTCTCATAATGGTATCAAAACGGCGCTTTTGTGCTACTTGGGGAGTGCGAGACTGGTACTTCAACCATTTCACCTACCTTCCTACCCTTGTGCACAATAATGCGCACAATATAACAATCAAAGAAAAAAACAAAATAAACTTTGTGTGCGTTCTAAAATTATACCCACTGTTAAACAGTTTTTGTATTCTGCAACATATTTATATATATGTAGATATATGCATATTTTTATTATTATGTATGGTTTCAGTATCTATATAGATATATAATAACAGTGTATACAAATAAAAACACTTAATAACCATTATTACATAAAAATTACTTGAAACATTTATTTTGATAGCAAGAAGCTAAGCAACCGAGTGCCTTAAAAATGGCCAGTATGACCAGAAGACGCTCATCGGCCGCGTCTACATGCTCATTCAGCTCAGGCAAGTTTTCATTTTATATTGATATATATACATATATAATGAACATATCTTTGTATTTGAAAAAATTTAGCATGTTATACTGGCAGTTCGGATGAGGATACTGTATCTCCACGCGAAAAGAGGCAACGTAATAGCGCCGGCAGCTCCGATTTTTGTGTTAAGAATATTGCTTCACAACATGCTTTCGGGAGAAGAGAAATTGAAATTGCCGAAAAAGAAATGCCGGGTATACTTGCACTTCGTAAACGCGCTTCAGAAGATAAGCCTCTGAGGAATGCTCAGATCGTGGGTTGCACCCATATAAATGCTCAAACAGCGGTACTCATTGAAACACTGGTAGAGTTGGGTGCCACCGTTCGCTGGGCAGCTTGCAATATATACTCTACGCAGGTAAAACCAGTAAAAAATTTAAATAATTAATTTCCATATATGTACGTACATAATAGAACGCTGTAGCCGCTGCACTCGCCGAGGTGGGTATCCCAATATTTGCTTGGCGTGGTGAAACCGAAGAGGATTTCTGGTGGTGCCTTGATAAGTGTGTCAACTCGGAAAATTGGCATCCAAATATGATATTGGACGACGGCGGTGACGCCACTCATTTAATGTGGAAAAAATACCCCACCCTTTTCAAGGCAATCAAAGGCATTGTTGAAGAGAGTGTGACCGGGGTGCATAGATTGTATCAGTTGGTGAAGAACGGAAAACTAACTGTTCCGGCAATAAATGTTAACGATTCTGTAACGAAAGCAAGATTCGATAATTTCTACAACACGAAAGATTCCATTTTGGATAGGTATAGCCAATATCTTTCATATAAGTTTTATATTATTATATATGTATGTACCTAAATACACAAATACATATGTAAATCTTGTATCCTCTTTTGTAAAAACTCGTAGTTTAAAACGATCAACGGATATTATGTTTGCTGGTAAGCAAGTGGTTGTTTGTGGCTATGGTGATGTGGGTAAGGGATGTGCACAGAGTCTCCGCGGACAGGGCTGTATAGTGTACGTAACTGAAATCGACCCGATCTGTGCGCTGCAAGCAAGGTAAGCTCGCAAACTGAAATATGTATTATGGTTTCATCAATTCTAGACTTAAAAAAATATCTTCCAGTATGGACGGATTTCGCGTAGTGCGTTTAAATGAGATTGTTCGTCAAGTGGATATTATTGTGACGGCTACTGGAAACAAGAATGTCGTTAGTCGCGAGCATATGGATCGCATGAAGTCTGGATGTATTGTCTGCAATATGGGCCATTCCAATTCGGAAATTGATGTTGTAGGTTTTCCCTTATGCTTATGCATACAAGTTTTACTTATTGTAGTAAAACTGGTTAACTATTTCAAAAATTATAGAATAGTTTACATTCTCCTGAGCTGTCGTGGTTGAGAGTACGTTCGCAAGTGGACCACATCATTTGGCCTGATGGGCGCATGATCATCTTATTAGCGGAAGGACGTCTTGCTAATTTGTCTTGTTCCACTATTCCATCATTTGTGGTATCGGTTACAGCTGCAGCACAAGCTTTAGCTCTTATAGAGTTATTTAACGCTCCAGTTGGGCGCTATAAATCCGATGTTTATCTGTTACCTAAAAAGATGGGTATGACATTACACGTATCTATTTAACTGGTTACAATTAAGTAGTAATTCATTTATTCACAGATGAATATGTCGCAAGTTTACATTTACCAGTCCTAGACGCACATTTGACGGAACTTACCGATGAGCAAGCCAAATATCTAGGACTAAATAAGGCTGGACCTTTTAAACCCAATTACTACAGGTTTTAACTTTGTAGTATTAAAACTTAAAGCGACATACAATTTATACTTCTCTTATAGATACTAAATATAAAAAACCCTTGCGAAGTATTTAATTAATTATGTAAACCCTGATTCTATCAATTCAACCGAAGAACAAAGGAAGGCTGTTGTTGGAAAAAGTAACGTCAGAAAAAACGTTGTATGAAATGTAAATTATTGAAATATTTGAAATAATTTGTTACATGTGTGTTTTATGTTACAATTAATTTTATCAGAATGTATTAAATTTATAGATTTGTTTTATATTTAATCTCAACTTCGAAAAAATAAACTTTTTATGTTTAAAAAACTTATTAATATAATTTTGATGACCAAAGCTGTTATATACGTAATAAATGTATTAGATTGTCCCAAGAAACAATAGCTATTTTTAACGCATACCCGAAACATTGGAACCAGAGCCGGCTTGCAGTTAAAGTTAGCGGTAGAAGCATTGTGCAGTTGGCGTGTTTTGTTAATTTACTTCTTTTAATTCTGTATACTACTGTGGTACTACTTATAATCTCCCTAAAGTATTACGGCTTACTACTCAAGGTTTTTTCCAACGGACCTTAAATTATATGAGGGGTGCCTTTTATATTTCGGGATTTGGCAACTCTGGTGTTGCAATCTGGCAACTGACAGCTGTATCGCAAAGTTTATCATTTTTTGGCTTTTACGTACTCAGTACGGTTTGAAATACCAGCGCTATTTGTGTTGTTTACAGTAACTTAAAAGATTCATCTCGGTCCAAAAACGGAATTAAATCGTGAACATTTTCGTGCATTTTTTACAACTTTCGACGTGGATTAACTCAGCAACATTCCATGGATGAACTTAATTCATTTTTTGCCGATGAAGCTCCATCAAGAACCAGTGTTTATCGATGGTACGGTGAATTCAATCGTGGTCGTAGTTCACTCCAAGACGAATTTCGTGAAGGTCGTCCAAAATCAGTTGTTGCTCCGAAAACCATTGATGCTGTGCGCGAACTGATATGGCAAGGTCGTCATGTGACCTATCGTGAGATTGAGACAATGTTTGGCATTAGTGGGACCAGCATACATTCAATATTGCATAAACATTTGACTGTCAAAAAAATTTGTTCGCGTTGGATCCCACACAATTTGTCAATCGCTCAAAAAAAGGCTCGTGTCGATTGGTCGAAGGAAATGCTCAAAAATACGATCGCGGGGCTTCGTCTATGACATCGTGACAGGTGATGAATCATGGATTTACGCGTATGAGCCCGAAAGTAAACAGCAGTCGACTGTATGGGTGTTTCAAGATGAGCCAAATCCAACAAAAGTTGTTCGCGCACGAAGCACTTCCAAGCAAATGGTCGCCTGTTGTTTCGGAAAAACTAGACATGTCGCAACCGTACCACTAGAACAACGCAGAACAGTAAATTCTGCGTGGTACACAACCATTTGTTTGCCAGTTGTCTTCCAAGAAATTAAGAAAACCAATCGCCAAAGACGGATCACTCTTCACCAGGACAATGCACTGCATTTTTGAGCACCCAAAATATCGAACTAATGTGTCATCCGCCGTATAGTCCTGACTTGGCACCGAATGACTTCTTTTTATTCCCGTACGTAAAAAACAAACTGAGAGGTCAATGTTTTTCGATACCTGAAGAAGCGGTTGCGGCATTCAGAATGCATGTTTTGGAGGTGCCTCATTCAGAGTGGCAAAAGTGCTTCGACAATTGGTTCAAACGCATGCAAAAGTGTCTAGATCTTCATGGAGAATATTTTGAAAAACAATAAAGTGATTTTCGATGATTAAAATTTGTTTTTGTTCTCTAATCCCGACATATAAAAGGCACCCCTCTGTAATAATTTTCCAAAAATGCTTTGCAGAAAATATGGATATATGGGCATAAATTCTAAGGATAAATCGAAGCAAGATTAAATATAGCTTTTGTTTTTAATTGTCCTTTTTGAACATGTCAAAAATGTCCTTTAAAAATATTATTCTTAAGATTTTTAACTTTTAACACATTTCGAGGAATCTTAGTTTTAATTAAAAAAGATTAAATTTAAAATGATTACCACTTTCACATTTATTCCTTACTTCAACAACAACATATCATCAATGACAACAAAGAATAAAAGTTTGGAAGGATATTTTGATAAATGATACTTGGATAAATGTAAAATCGATACTAATTTTAATTATTGATTTATACAAATTTTAATTATTCATTTATTTTATTTTATATAATCCTTAGAATACCGATGTTTACGCGATGCACCACACACAAATCATTTTACATATTTATAATTTTAATAACAATGTAATCATTATTTTGTACATTTCTCTTACATGTAAATTTCAATTTTATTCGATTCTTTTGTTTGCTTCATATGGTTCATAAATATTCAAATGATTTTTGTATCTCAAATCCCAATTATTTTGTTTCCAACTACGTAAGCAAGTCGGTTGAATTTCCTGTTTGCACTAGTCGAGTGACAGATTTGTTTACTCTAAAATTACATAGTAACTACGTTAGACATACTATTTAGATTTTCAAGACATTCAGAAATTATTCTACTAGAAAATGTATCGTTTTGCAGCTTGCACCTTGACAGAGCCACAGCGCGTTTTCCATTAATTATTTAATTTTTTCTATAACATTCTTTTAAATGTTAGGTCAGTACTCTATAACACCGGTTATTACGACAGTCCTATTAGCGATGGATAGACTGCAGATTTTAGTTTTGCAACAAAATTTGATGTTATTAAATTTAATAATAACCAATTCAGAACGGTGGCCGCCGTGGCCGAATGGATTGGTGTGTGACTACCATTCGGAATTCAGAGAGAGAACGTCGGTTCGAAATATCAATATTAAGAAAAAAAAGGTTTTTTCTAATAGCGGTCGCTCCTCGGCAAGTAATGGCAAACCTCCGAGTGTATTTCTGCCATGAAAAAGCTTCTCATAAAAAATATCTGCCGTTCGGAGTCGGCTTGAAACTGTAGGTCCCTCCATTTGTGGAACAACAAATATACAATACTATACATAATTCAGAACGTTTTCAAGGTTCTGCAGGAAGTACAAAAGTCACTCCCAGGACATCATCGAGTAAAAAAGACAGTTGACGCATTGTGTTCAACTTTTTTATAAATATCTAGAAATCTTACATCTAAATTGGTATTCATATAATATATAATCTATTAAAATATGCAAAATACAAAAAAGACGTCTAGTTGAAAATACGATTATTATTATTCGTCCAAGAATAGGTCCACTTCAGCTGACAATAAGCTTAGTTCGATCAACGGACTAATGCAATGTAATTTTTCACAAAGTTAGGCGACGACCGTAACCATTTTGTTCGACGTTGTAAATTCCTGAGATATTCGTCTTTTAAATTCCTGCATACGAAGTTTTGGGAGGAATTTAAGAAGTCAAGGCTTCTAAGTCGTTGGAGCAAGCGGGTTGACTGCACAAAGTCCGAAAATTTACACAGGCTCCTACTTTAGTTAGCAAGGTACTAAATTCTTGATACGAGTACTTTAGTCACTTAAAACTCATTTTAGTTGGTATTTTATACACTTTATGCCATACCTAAATAACCACCTAAGGATAGTTTATAAGCTTTGACCATTCGAAGCAAAATCGGGAGAGTACTTTGGCTCTTTCAATCGTCATTGTTCAGAAGGCAAGGAATAACATGAACGAAGGCTGCGTTAAATTTTTCGAATATCACTAAAACAATCTCAATTTTTGCTAAGGGTCCGATGTTGATCACACCAATGTGTGCGGCGCTCGGTGAATTGAGATTCTACGAGATGCTGAAGCCGAGCAAAAATTAAACTGACCTTTCCATTCGCCCCGCAACGTCGAAATTTGCTTTTCAACTCTTTTTCCACTCCAATAATATTTTCGCCGTTCTCGGAATACACAGTTTTGCAAAAGCCTTGGTGATTGATACGCCTTTTAAAGGCGTTGAGAAACGAAGCCGAAAATAAAACTCAACAAGGTCTAAGTGCAAGTACATTTTTTTGTCCTCTCTACTAAAACCCTTTCCGGGACTTGATTATCTTGGGGTAAGTATGATTTTGCCGTACAGTGAAATTCATTTATTTTAATTTTAATGGTTTATATGAATGTAGCCCTATTACCTATGGGTGCAGCCCTTCTCAAAAATACGTTTGGATTAAAATTTCCTAAGCAGCCTTCGTTTGTTACCAATATTGGATAAGTACCATATATGTCGGATATGTAAATAACGTGGCTGTTGCTGGTATATTGGAAGATTTGGAGGAAGTTTTGGCGGAAAACAATGAAAATTATGACGATGAAGATGATTTTATGGCATACAAAGGGCAAAATCCACCATTAACTTCGTTTTTAATTCCCTGATTGCTTTGGAAAATTCTGTCGATGCAAGACTCGAAACGAACTAAAGCAAAATAACATCATTTTTTAAGGGAGGGGTCTAGGGTTTGACTTTCAAAAAATCGATTTTTTGGAAATAGCTTTTTCTTATAGTAAATCATCTCAAAAATATTGTCCCAAAATTTCAGCTCAATCGGAGCAAAACTTTTGGAGTTATAGACGTTTTTGTCCCCACTCCTCTGCGACAGCTGCGAGCGTTTGGAGCGGAGCGTTACGTTTTTCTCGAAACCACTTTTTCAAAGTCCGTGACTATTAGAACTTCAACAATATTTAACCGATCCTTTTCAAATTTGGTATACAACTTCTATATATAAAATACCTCCCCCCCACTGAGAGATTTTTCACTTTTTTGTTTTACATTCAGGGCGGCTTCCACTTATACAGCGAAAAAATCAGTGAAAATCGCACTTTTTGCTTCAAAAACGCGCTGGCAACGTAAAAATGAAAAAAAAAATCGGAGCCAGTGGGGGGGAGGTTTTGGTGATAATTTAACCAAATAATTCTGTTTTTTTTATTTCAGGTGATTCTACAACTAGATACGATAGTCACCGCAAATCACCTTTTGGAAAAGGCGTTTTCGGAAAAGTTACCTCACTTGCTTATTTCCCGATATTTTCTTACAAAAATTTAGTACAATATTGTTGAAATGATGCTTTATAATGTACAAAAAGTTTAAATACATTTTCACTATTCATATCTCTTAAGCAAAGTCTCAAAAATTCATTAAAAAAAATGCTCAAATAAATTGTTGATATACCTTCAGCTCAGTTTATTTATTTTTTTCTGCATAAATCATACAAGTATGAATTTCGTTCTGTTAAAAAACAAATACTTATAACAACACAATTGAAGAAACAGTTCTTATATTATATTTCTTACTTTGATTTCGCTAAATCGGAATCTGTCTAATTCGAAAAGCATATCAATTCGTAAAATATTACTGGTCGTTTGCAATTCCGAATTATCCGGACCCCACTGTGTAACCTACACAATATAATTATGGCCACATATGGAGTTTGGATATCACTGTAGTAATTGGAGTATTGCAAATGAGACTACTAATCGATAGATGTCGCTGGCATCGAGTTACAAAATTATTTCGATATATTTGAGTATTAACAGTGTTGCCATTTTGGTGGATCTCTACTAAATTGAATGATTTTGCATTTAATATTTTCTTTGGGTGAAATTTTTAATATTTCGGATATTCATTTCAACTTGTTCAAATGTATTTGATTAAAAAAATGTCAAGTTGATTTTCATTTGAAGTGAAATTTCAATAGGCGACACACCTTTGTTTAAAAAAACTCAATTTACCTTCCGTTGGGATGTAGGTTCCCCTTATTTTATTGTTATTATCTTATTACTACATATTATCTTATTTGAATAAGCATTATCAATTATTTAAAAAATAATAATATTGTTATATTATAATATTACAGAAGACAGTGAATTAAATAATATGACAATACTAGCAAACCCGGCCCGCTTCGCTGGGCAAAGACATGGTGGGTCCACGTTTTGACATATATTTCGAGACCCTAGTCATCAATAGGTATGAAAATTACCCCACATTAAAGCACTTATCGACAGCTTTCATTTGATGCCCATATTGCACATCCACAACCAAAGGTTACCCGGGCGCACGTTTAGACCTATATCTCGAGACCCCAGTCACGGAGCGGCATGAGAAATACTCTGTACTAAAGCATTCACCAACAGCTTTCAATTGATATCCATATTGTACAAACACATTCTAGGGTCCACGTGTTGGTCTCTATCTCGAGACCCTAGTCACGGAGCGGCATGAAAAATACTCTGAACTAAAGCATTCACCAACAGCTTCCATTTGATACCCATATTGTATATACACATCCGAAGGTTACCCGGGCCCACATTTTGACCTATATCTCGAGACCCCAGTCACGGAGCGGCATGAGAAATACTCTGTACTAAAGCATTCACCAACAGCTTTCAATTGATATCCATATTGTACAAACACATTCTAGGGTCCACGTGTTGGTCTCTATCTCGAGACCCTAGTCACGGAGCGGCATGAAAAATACTCTGAACTAAAGCATTCACCAACAGCTTCCATTTGATACCCATATTGTATATACACATCCGAAGGTTACCCGGGCCCACGTTTTGACCTATATCTCGAGACCACAGTCTCGGAGCGGCATGAAAAATACTCTGTACTAAAGCATTCACCAACAGCTTCAATTTGATATTCATATTGTACAAACACATTCTAGGGTCCACGTTTTGGTCTCTATCTCGAGACCCTAGTCACGGAGCGGCATGAAAAATACTCTGAACTAAAGCATTCACCAACAGCTTTCATTTGATACCCATATTGTATATACACATCCGAAGGTTACCCGGGTCCACGTTTTGACCATTTTCCCGGCAATTATTCGAATTTTTCTCACCTTTAAAACCTTCCCCAGACCTCCACGAATAATTCAAGACCAAGATAAGATAAATCCGTTCAGCCATTCTCGAGTTATAAGCGAACATAGGGACAGATTTTCACATTTATATATATAGATAGATAACAGAATTTAAAAGCATCAGGTATTGATATGGCAATACAATAAAATTTCATTCGTACCTGGAAGCTAGAGAAGTGGTTAGATATAATTTTTTCTGATTTTATCGCGATGTATTTAATGAAAACCTACCAGATTTCAAACCTATGCACAAATCCAAAAGTAAGGAGTCTGGCTTTAGTCTGACAGGTATAAAAAGATAATTACATTTTATTAAATATTAAACTGCATCATCTAATTCGATAAACGTTCAGTACAGAATATAAAGAGAGACTTTCTGACATCGCGCCCAACTAAGTTTACTAATTAATATTGGGTGTTGTACCATTTAGTTGGAAGGCTTTCAGGTTTCAGTCAAGCATTGAAGTATTCGGCTATATTGGAAGCAGCATCAGAAACAATTTTACGTCTGCAGTTGATATAATCAACCAAATATTAAGTGCATTTTATTTGACTAGTTTGATACAGTTCGGAAAACGTTTACGTAGCCAGGTGCACTTAGACCAGATTTTTTATTCCAATATGAAGTTAGACGTATTGTATGGCTATGGGACGTATTGTAGTGGCTACAAAAATGTCACCTTTTTACACATAAGGTGATTTGTTTTACGTTGTCGTAAGTATTGCCAAACGATTGTATGTTTTATTTTTCTACGTGTAGCACAGTTCAGTTGCTTAATAATGGAAATTTTTTTCGAGAAAAAAGTACCCCTGTTTCTTATGATAGTACCGCGTTTGGTTTATAGAAATTTAAAAATGGTTCCGAATGGTGTTTAAGTAATATTTTTCATTGAAGAGTTTCCTCAAAAACTCGACAATGAGAACATAGGGGTTCTAAAGTGAATAGTGTAAATTAAACATTTGGCTGTGTATCAGGCTCGAAAGATTGGCTCTCAAAGACCAGTGTTGCCAACGCCAATAAATCTGAGCCGCTAGGGCCAATATCAAAAGTCGCTAGAAAGTCGCTAACTCCATCATCCTAAATTTCACTCTGAGAGGTGCACAAGAGGCCAGCTGCGGACTTAAAATTTTTAGATGAATAATAATTAAACCAGTAATACCAACTCTACTGAAATTTGAGATCAATGGGAGTTAGTTTCAATCTCCTGAAATACTGGTTTTTTTATTATGATTCGAGAAATCTACTAAATTTTCTAACGCTTTGTTAATTTGTGTCTGAAAAACATTTGTGTCTTTAAAATATCATTGGAAAGCATGAGTGATTCAAGAAATGTTGAAAAAGTTATTTACGAAGTTGATCCAGTACTGGATTCAAATGGGAATTGGTAGAATAGGTAGTGCGTTATTTTATCTATAGTCAGTAAATTGTTACTCTAGAGTATGGAAGGTAAAGGCCATTCACGGGTAATCAAGTTGACAGAAAAGTATCTATTGCCTAAAACGGTTTTCATTTGCTCTCCAAAAGTCGCCAGATAAGTCGCTAAATCATTTTTGTCGTCAAAACTTTTTTTTTGTCGCCAAGACTCAAGAAAAAGTCGTCAGTTCTAGCGATAAAGTCGCTAAATTGGCAACACTGTCAAAGACAGTATGGTGGCGTATGCATATACGAGGGCGATTTACTAATTCAGTGACTTTTTGAACCAGAGTTATTGTATTAAGCAAAAACGCTTTTTTTTCTCCTTTAACTTTATACATTTTTCCAATTTGTTATCCCTTTACTTAAGGTCGTAACATAAGAGTTTTTCAGTGATGACCTCTTCAATATGACCTCAAATATCTTACATCGCAGCCATTTCTTCAGATTTGGAAATGCAAAAATAACCATAGGGGTCTAAATATGGAGACTATGCTGGATGGGGTATCAGTTTGCACTCCATTGTCCTTGCCATTTGTCTTGATGAAATAGCACTTTAAGATAATATACACGAATAATGGAATTTATTTAACAACTCCATCCAGAAACCATGTTGCCTCTTCTATCTTTCAGGGCGTTGTGTAGTACAACAACCTTCTGGTAAAAATTGGTAAAAATAACAAAGACTAGCCGTAGCCGGAGGACTAAATAAGGCTGTCTTCGCCCTGATATCAGGGCGTTTCAGGTTGTAACAGTGACCTTGCCATGGTATAGGGCACTGCCATGATCGACCGAATATTTCCTCTTTATCCTCTCTGCTCACCGTGAATAGCGACATGCGCAGCTCCTTTGGCGGGGCAGGTGACCGTACGAACCAGATGAAATGTACAAATCAAAAAACAAAAATTCGGATGACGGGGAAAAAGCCTTAAAACAAGCGCACAAAATTACGGGGAAACATGCGGACGCATTGACGGCACGGACTGATATACAAATGAACACGCGGACAAAATCACAGGACAAGCAAACAGATATACAGGAAAAAGGGACATGCGTACTTAACAAACAGTCGGATAAATGGACAAGACGCACGGGTAAGGATGAACTGAGGTTGACTGAGTCACCCTCAGAGGATGAGCTTTTGGCCTCCATCCAAGAAACAGTTTAGGGCAAAGCTGTGGGCCACAGCACACCAACAACAATAAATCAACCAACAACATCCGCTAAAGCTATGGGGCAAAAGCTATGGTAACAAAGGTCCCCCGAGGTATAAACTCTATCAGAGGTCTCTCGCTATCCTTGGCAGGATTCGAAAAAACGAGACCGAAAGTATAGTTCATCCCAAAGATGAGACTGACAAGGCAAGATGTCAAAAGGTGGTTGACGATCACTTGACATTCCAAGCCGCCAATAAGACAGATGCCAAAAACCGAAACCACTCGCACGACGAAACTGGGAAGGTAACGAAGAAGCACAAGATCTCGGATCAGGGTGTAGTTGCCTCCAAGCCTACCAAGCGATTTAGGGAGGTGGTACGGGACTCTCTTTAAATGGCATTCGTAGATAAAACCTCCAAGCGCGGAAAACCAGTGCTTGGAAAGTGGACAGAGATTGAGGCATAGTTGGTTTGTATAGTCGTTGACCTGGAGGGTCAAACACCAGGTTTCGACTCGGTGAAGGTAGTCCGCGGTTAACGTGACGTGCGATGGCCAATTTTCGTTGCATTTTCTGACAAACGTGATTGGTAAAATCTAGAACAGCTGGGGAGGCTTGAAACTCCATCTAATTGCGGCTAGCAAGATTCCACGAAGACCGAGGGCAAGCATCTGGGTACCAAACATGGAGTTTGAAGCCAATCAAATAATCTCCTACCTGCAGGCTCACAATCTCTCGGTGCCGATAGCCGACTGGTCGATCATCAAAGCGGAGGCTCCGCAAAAGCATAGAATGTCTTTCCAACTTCTAACTACAGTAGAGAGGCTGGGACCACTGGAGAAAGTGGAAAACAAACTTCGGTTCGGCATTCGGAAGGCCCAGCAGAAGAGCTTCCGTTCTGCGAACCCGGAAGAGGAGCAAGATGAGGTCAATGCTGCCAACTTACCTCTACATACATGGCATATGATAGACCAGCACCGCCTGAGGAGGCCCGTGAGCTTGTGCATGAAAACTCAAACAAAACCCTGCTTCTCGGATGCGATTCCAATGCGAGGCAGGCCTAATAGGGAAGCTCCGAAGCAAACAGCCGAGGTGAGTCTCTTTATGATTTCATAATTAATACTAACTTGTCGATCTCGAACTTAATGTTGGTCCACCCTTACCGTACAGAAATCCATTAAGAACCAACTGGAAGAAGTTCAAAAAGGTAGTAAATAAAAGGATAGGAGTAATTCCCATCCACCAAATCACTCTCATCAAAAACCTTGAGAGCAGGGTTATAACACTGGAGAAGGCATTTAGAAGGGCCTACAAAACGACCTGCCCCAAATAAACTAATAACCCCAGAAATATCGTACGCAGAAGCACCTACCAAAAATATGTCTTCATCAACGAACCATACAAAACATTCTCCTACAACTAACACCTACCCGACACAACAACAAGACGACTTACAAGAATTGAAACAAATGATGAATCAACTAGTTGCTCAAATGACCAACATGATGAATAACATCACCTTGCTTGTGACAAAACTTGATAAACAATAAATTAATAATCGCCATCTGGAATGCTATCGGACTATACCGCCGCTTACTAGGATTGAAAATATTTTTAACCGACAATGCAATTGATATCATGCTTATTTCCGAAAAATCATCACCTCGCTAAATAGCCATAAGACGAACTGGAATATATTTCGTGATGTCATAAAAGAAAACATGGAAGCTAGAGTCTCTTTGAAATCCTCCACCTAACTGGACTATGTAATCGAATACTTAAACGATAACATAATAAAAGCAGTAACACAATCGACATCAATATTAGACACCTTAACAACAAAGAAAATCCTTGCTTTAGACAAAAACAAACAAAAACGCAAACTTCGAAAAGATTGGCAACGCTCCAAACACCCAGCCGATAAAACTAAACTAAACAAATCATCAAATGAACTCAAAAAAATTCTCCAAGAACATAATGACAATCAACTGAAGAAGTACCTTAGCAGCCTCGAAACAACTACAGCTACCAACTATTCCCTATGGAGAGCAACTAAAAACTCACTAAAACAACCATACACAAGCCTCCAATAAAAACAAATTTCAACACATGGGCAAGAACAAGCAAAGAGAAGGTTGAAACATTAGTTGACCACTTTAAACCAATATTTACAAATAGATAAATAAACGGAAAAATACTAAAGGAGCTACCCGATGCTATAATAAACTACATACGATACTTCTTCAACGAAATAATTGGGCTACAACACTTTCCAAAAGCATGGAAAGTTGCACAAGTTATAGCGATCCCCAAGTCAAACAAGAATGCCACTGTTGCTAGCTCGTGCATACCCATCCTCTCCAAATTTGAGAAATTGACCCGATTCTAGAACAAAAAGACGCTATCCCCTCACACCAGTTCGGTTTTAGAAAACAACATTCAACTGTGCAACAGATTCACAGAGTAGTAAACAAAATTACAGGCGACTTCGATAAGAAGAAATATTGCATTACCGTGTACATATTTGGACATCGCAAAAGCTTTTGACAGAGTATGACACAAAGGTCTTCTGTATAAGTTAAAAAACATTTTACCACTTATCATATTTAATATCCTTAAAAGCTACATAACCTTTAGACACTTCTTCATAAAATACAATATGACGTCATGAGTGCTCTGAAATTTTGACGACGACAGCTGGAATACCCCAAGGAAGCGTGCTGGGCTCCATACTATATTTAGTATACACAGCAGATATACCAACGCCAACTACTCGAGGATCAATGATAGCTGCGTTTGCAGACGACACAGTCTTAATGTCAGCTAACAACAATGAAAAAGTAGCAACAAAAACACTGCAAGATACGCTATCAGCTACAACACTATGGTTTGAAAAATTGAATTGAGGTCAATAAAGACAAAACACAACATGTAATATATGCGAAGAGAAAATCTGCAAGACATCCAATCCAAATTAACGGAGAGGACATAAAAATAAATTCAAGTGCAAAATATTTAGGCATCACGATTGACCCAAAACTCACATGGAAAAAACACATACTGAACAAGAAACGAGATGAAAAACAAATTCCTACAACTCTACTCGCTACCAGGAAAACAATCAACCCGAAGCTTATTTAATTAACAAATGATATATAAACCAATAATTAAACCGATATGGACCTACGGACTAGAAATTTGGGGGGCTGCCAGTAAATCAAACCTACAAATTATACAGAGAAGTCAATCTAAGATGTTAAGGACAATCTCAAACGCAATTACATAAGAAATGACGATATTCACCGCGACATCGGCATAGACACTGTCACTGAAACAGTAAAAAGAAGCAGCAGTAAGCATATCTTGCGACTATTAGAGCACAGAAACTTTGAAATGAGACTGATACCGGAAATGGAACTTCAACCAAAAAGACTAAAGGGCAAAACACCTATAGATCTTGTTCGTCTGTAATATAAATAAAATTATAGAAGACTATGTTGCGTTAGTAAAATTGTAACTAAATGTCACCAAAGACAATAATGTTCTCTTCCAATGGGACATTTTAATTCCAAACCCTAACACCAATTACTTATTGTTAATATTAAAAGATTGTAATTTATAATGGAAATAAAAATAAAAAAAAATCTTCTGATCTTAAAGTTTATTCAATTTTAAATTTTGTAATATAAAGTACTAGGTTCTAGCTGCACGGTAAAACTACCCGTCGGTGAGCACTGGGGAATATCCATGATAGATGCGATCCACCGTTCCATGTTTTGCGCAAAAGTTTGAGAGGTTTCCTATGAACTAAATGGAGTGGCAAGTTGCAAAATAAATTTTTAATGTGGCTGTGGCGCGGCTTCGTTTACAAAAAGTATTAAGTAAATATAAGTCTGAAATAAATGAAAGAAGACAACTGTTTAGTGTCAGTTTGTCATAAGTTTGTGAATAATTTAGTCGTTAGTGCAATCGATAAATACTACTGCTGTTTCATCCTCGGTGATGGTAGTGACGAACCAACCCATTCGAGCACGGTGGCCGCTCACTTTTGAAGATGCTTCATGTCCAGTCTTCTAAGACACTCCCGTACTTAAACATTTGTTGAAAATGAATTGGGTACATCAAGAGATGAACTTGCACTTTTTCGCCGAGATAAACAAAGCAGGACTTATTAGACTTCATGAAGTGCATGATCACTTGAGGATACGATTTGGTGTTCCATTACACTCGAAGAGTTTAGTTCTTATAAAGAAACTTATAAGACAGTTCAATTTCTTTGATCAACTTTTCACCTTTTTATACAATTTTTTAGATGTAGATGTAAGTGTACTGCGGGCGCTTAAAGGCTTTTCTTATACCATATTTCATTCACTTGAGATTCATGTAAATATACATAGAACAAAACTTTGTAACGTCTGGATCAGAAACACATTCCCCTACTTAGTTTATAGTAAACGGGAATCAAGCTTAGAGACATTGTGGCAACTATATTTTGAGAACTATTTTATGAGTTGACAGACAATTTATAGAATTGATACTTCTGAACCCGCGAAAGAGGGGAGGGACATTGAGAGTTGAAGGTATTGATATTCGGACTTACAAACACAATATCAAGAATTTTATAAAGCCTTTTCATAAAACTCTTAATCTGCATCAAGTTGAGACTTAAAAGTTTATATTGCATGTTATAAGACCGCCGTGGCGAAACATCCACATAACGAATGTAATATCTGGAAGGTTGAAATAAAAAATAAAAAACACACTGATTATTGGCTGCAATCGGTATGTGTTATATGATGTTATAGAAATTAGATATAAAGATCCATATCCAGATTAACCTTTTATTGCGAAGAGTTATTTAAAATGCGCGTAATTAACGTTGCACCGCAAATACTCGTAGCGCACTACTACAAACAGCCCGTTTTTGTAACATCACGACCTCTTTTAAAGATATTAAACAAGTTTTAATCAAAAAACTCCTGATCATAAAAGTTAGAGTTCAGTCACTTTTCAACGAGAGCAAAAACATCAAGATCCAAATGAGCGCTGGGTGTGCGAATAGTCTCCAACTTGGTATGAAAGCCACCCATATTTTGGAAGTAAATACATTTTTCAAAAGGTCATCAGTTCCTTTAGTAGTTGCTAGGCTTCCTTGCTTGCCGGCATTTTGGAATAGTTTTAAGGAACGAACTTTAACATTGGCAGATTTAAGTGCTGAATTTAAAACCTGATTCGAATGCGGCATGCTTCAAATTTATTTTCTTTTGATACGAGTACTGCTATCAATTAGAGAATTTTACGCAATCTATAAAACAATATATCCCTCAGTAACTGCAAGTTATTTTTTTATGTGACAGCGTCCAATACTGTGATGTTGCTGACCTCAAGAACTATGTCATTGGACTTTTTCTGAATACGACCCGTTTACCTTGCAACACCGTCCACTGTGCAGGCGATTTAGAGCAGTTATTTGCAGTGTACAGCGCATGAAGGGGATCCAATAATTTATTTATTTTATAATTTACATGGAAGATTCACAAATAAAACACATAACGCAGACTTAATAGGAAAAAATGTGACCACAGCCAAATTTCACACTTTGAGATCTGCATCCGTTCGCATATCACTCACATCAGATACACCGTTCCGACAGCACTGCAGTGTGATTTATTTGAGTAACTGTCATTGGCTTAGTCAATCTTTTAAGGGCACACTTCACTTGCATGAATTACTCATAGGATATAAAGTCAGATATTTCTCATTTTTGTTTAGATTTGCCTAATGTTTGTAACTTTCAATTTTTACAGAAACTAAAAAACATATCTATGCACACATGCTTATACACACATACATATGCATAAACATTTACATACTTACGTACTGCTTATGCGATTTTAGCACTAGCGCTCCAGTGCTCAAATATGTGGAGTGACTGCTCAGATCAACCGACACTAAAGGGTGTGAAAATGTATAAAACTTCATAGAGCTATCGGGTTTTGCAAAGAAGATCCAGAAAAAACATTCATATGTACGCAGGTATTTGCTTACTTGAATTGGAAATCACACTTGTATGCTTTGTTTTAATTTGGTTTTCAAATAAAAACAGAATATACTCGTACGCTTTTAAGGCCTGTGTTTGTTTGTTTTTCGTTTTTCTTGTTGAGCGAAACCATGTATTGTGTTATTATATTGCTTTGAATACACCGAAGTGAGATTTAGCTACCGTTTAAATTTGTATTTGCGCCAGCACTGGGAGTTAATCCCAATATTGTCTTAACCAGCCTATAACAAATTCAATATTTATCACAATTCACGTTTGTGATTTTACACTGCTGTAAAAATAGGATATGACTAGTTGTATAAATGAACGGCATACATACATACATATTTACCTTAACCACCATTAATTCGTACTCTCGCGATTTCTGTAAATGATTGTAAATGGTCCGTTAGTAATTATTGTTAAGTATCCAATACTTTTTTTTATATGATGGTTATACTCTTTTTGAAGGTTGCGAGATCTACTTTCAAAATAATTTAACTCCATTTTAATCTAAATGGGGGCTAGGGATAAACGCGGGAAAAACGGACATGGTACTTTTTACCAGGAAGTACAAAGTTCCGGCGTGGAACCTCCCGAAGCTAGGCAACAACGAACTACTTATCAAAGATTATGCAAGGTACCTCGAAGTAATACTGGACAGCAAATTGCTGTGGAAGCACAACGTTGAGGAGAGGGTGAAAAAGGCCAGTAATGCGTTGTACGCATGTAAAAGAATGTTGGGCGTTACTTGGGGTCTATCACCCTCTCTGATGCATTGGTGCTACACAGCAGTAGTCAGACCGATATTGCTGTACGGAACCTTAGTATGGTGGACTGCGACAAAAAAAAACTGACATACTTAATGCCGCTAGAAAGGATTCAACGACTCGCTGCTCTGTGCGTAACAGGAGCGATGAAGACCACTCCAATGGCGGCACTGGAAATGATACTCAGCATGCCACCTATTGACCTCATGGCGGAAAACCTGGCAGCGAAATCCGCGAGGAGGCTTATGGCTGCGGGGGTATTCACCTGCAGAACCTTCGGTCACAGCTCATTAGGAAAGTGGAGCGTAAGTGGCACAGACTACATGACTCCGTATTTTAATTGGGAGAGAAGGTTTCGCACCACAATTGAAGAAGAGGGATGGCACAAGGGCATGAAGCCTGGCCATGGAACCTTTCACATCTATACAGACGGCTCGAAAACTCCAGACGGAGTGGGAGCGGGTATTTACTGCTCAAAACTAGGAATAAGGCAGCCTATCAAGCTGCCAGACCACAGCAGTATTTTCCAGGCGGAAGTTTTTGCTGTGGGGAAGGCTGCGGAGCTAGCCTACACTAGAACAAGAAAGAACTCAACAATTAATATACAGTAGGTTCTGTTTTTATGCGGTTTTGAAATAGTGCGGTTTTTTTTTAATTACAAAATACATGTCGACCTATCGGGAATTGTACATATAAAGAAGATTTTAAAGCAACTAAGCAAAAACTCATCACAGATTACATCAGAAATGCTAACCCTACAAGTATGGAACCGCCTGCATTACTATCTAGATCAGACGTGTACATTTCCTAAAGTGACGAAAGTGATTTTACGCCAAATCCTAAACGAACGCGCAACATGTGGGTATTGTCGGATTCTATTTCTGACTTAAATTTATTTTTCGATTCTGACGTTTCTTAAATAAAGATATAATTTTCAAAAATACAATATTTTGTTTATGTGATTTTATTTAATTATTTCAGATTCATGCGGTGTATGGAACGTATCTATAGTTATAATATGGGACTAGTGCCCTTTTTTATGCGATTTTATTACATTATTTCAGATTTATGCGGTTTTAGCATTTGAAACGTATCTATAGTTTTACTATAGAACTAGTAGCTTTTTTTATGCTGTTTTTTTTATGCTGTTTCTGGCGGGACGTATCTACCGCATAAAAACAGTACCTACTGTATACGTGGATAGTCAAGCAGCAATAAGAGCAATAAGCTCATATTGTATTAAGTCCAAAAATGTTCGACGGAGCAGGGAGGCCATAGAAAGGCTAGCCGGAAACTGTAGGCTGCATATCTACTGGGTATCTGGTCCCAAAGGCATTATGGGGAACGAAATAGTAGATGAGATAGCAAAAAGTGATGTGAGACTACCATTTGAACAAGAGAACGACATACCAAGACCGCTAAACACAATATACAACGAAATGGAACGACAAAAAACTTACTCATTCGTACTTACGCTCTCGCGAAAGGAATGCAGAACTATCATAGGTATGCTAACAGGTCACAATCTATTGGCTGCACATGCGTACAAGATAGGTATTGCTAACACGGACAAATGCAGAAAATGCAGAGAGGATGTTGAGGAGAATTTAGAAAACCTTCTGTGCGTTTGTCCGGCATTATCAAAAACGCGACTAAGATGCCTGGGAGCCCCACTGTTTGAGGGTCTGGAAGACGTCTCAAAAGCGAAGCTCCCAGCCCTACTTAGATTCGCCAAAAACGCTGACATCCTACATGATGTCTACTTTAGGTATTCATAGAGGTCGGTCTCCATCTGGTATCGCTAGGGACCAAAAGGTCTATGCGTGGCTTATTGCCAACCAGGCTAACCTAACCTAACCTAATCTAAATGTTGGTCATGTATTATTAAGTTTTATACTGAGCAGATTAGAAAAAACCAAAGCCAAAGCGTAATACTATACACACTTATCATTAATCCCATCTCCTAATTTAAAGCGAATATTGACAGGTAGATGTGATTTTCATTTATTTATTTCTCTAAGTTATCCATTGCATACCCTAACAGCGTTTTAGGTGAAAGTACCCGACGAACGATTGTTTAAGAGTTAAGAAGTAATGAAGTGCTGAATTCGGTCCGCACCGAACTTTTTATATCCGCACACACTTCAATAAATCTTAATTTGTGCTGACTGTTAATTTTTAGAATCAAACAACTTGTAGTCATTGAGAGTTAAAACTGATAGCATCAGACGGATAGACGGAAATTTAATTTTAAAATATATCAATATTATTTACGTCGATCTAAATAATTTGGGAAGCAATATCGAGATAAAGATTTTTCAAAACTTTTCTTTCACCGCATTTCGTTTATTGTGCTTATCTTCTTCTTTTTGAGTTTAACAAAACGCCGGAGAACATGACCCAGTCAACGTTGCCGCTGGATCTCTATTCGCTGTATTATGTCTATGACATCGTAAACCTTATACAGCTTATTGTTTTATCGCCTGCAGAACTCGTAATCGCCAATGTGCAAAGGTCTAAAAATCTTCAGCAGAATTATTCTCTCAAACGCTCCAAGTGACGCCTTATCGGATGTTGTCATCGTCCAAGCTTCTGCGCCATATAGGACGGGCATGAGGGACCCTTATAAAGTGTTATTTTTGTTCGTCGAGATAGGACTTTACTAATTGCATACTTAGTCCAAAGTAGAACTTGTAGGCAAGAGAGATTATCTTACAACCTCGAAATCATAACTGTCCACAGTGACGTGGTTGCTGATCCGCGAGAGCGCCGACTGTTTGTTTGATGACAGGGGGTACTTTGTTTCGCTCTCGTTCACCACCAGACCCATTCGCTTTGCTTCTTTATCCAGTTTGGAAAAGGAAACTTCCTTTGGTATCAAACGACTCGGAGAGTTTTTTCTTAACTTTGGCAGCGCTGCTGTTGTTGAGCACTTCACTTTTGCAGGGATACCAAATTCAGACATCGCGGCTTATAAGCAATTCCTTTTCGTACTGTTCAATGCAGCTTTAAAATCGACAAAAGGGAGTGTGTCGATTCCATTTTCATGGGTATTTTTCAAGACTTGGCGCAATGTGAATATCTGGTCGGTTGGGGATCGGGATCTTCACATTCTCTGTGACATGCACAGTTGTCATTATTTAAGAACTTTGAGAAGTGTTTTCTCCATAATTTAGTCACGATCTGGATGTAAATCACCAAATCACCGTCTCTGTTCTTACAGGGAAACGCTTAGGTCTTGAAACTTCCTGTAAGCCGTCGAACTTTCTGGCAGAATTTTCGGGAGTTTTTCCTATTGGCCAGCATATCAAGCACGTCGCACTCACGTATTTCGGCATCTCGTTTCTTCATTCCGATAATACGTCCCTCTTTTGATCTTAGCACTTTTTCTTAATTTGAGGGATTTTTCCTCATTTATGTATAAATGAGATATATATGTGAGGTGTGTATATCTATATCTATTTCGATTTCTTTTTATTGTTACTTACAACCAATATGTGAACAAAATTATAATACCTTTGGGGATACCAACTGCGTGGGTATAATAATTTAGGTGAGATAAAACTATTCCAACAAATATAAAAGACGTTTTATCGTACTGGTATTTAAGGATTGCATAAAATTAAAGATTGCATTAAATTAAATATTTTCTAAGAAAGCTCCATTTTTGTCCATAGGAACATTTTCACTTCTCTTTTAAAATATGACTAAAATAGTTCATGAAATTTCGTCATTTTTACACAGTTTATAAATCATGTAATGTTAAATAGAAAATATTTGTATTTATTTTATTAGTCCGTAATGGTTTAATATACTTTCTGTAATTTGGAATGATTGCTATAGCTGGGTTAGTGAAACAAAAATGGACTCTTTCAGAGCCCGTTGGTATGAATCTGTTTTTTGTTTAATAGCATCAGTCCTCGGTAAGCAATGCCACACTCCTGAGTGCATTTTTGCACATTACAATAAGAAGATGACAAATTTTTTAATTAGATGGATTTTAAGTGAAAGGTTTTAAGAAGGACTTGCTAAGCAAATATTATTAAAAATAGAAAACAGTTTCATAAGTAAATGAGTTGGATATTTTGATGCTTCATCCCAACTAATTACGACCATTTTAAATACTACCTTTTCGCGCAGCGCTGTATAAGTCACGGAAGTATAAATTGACCAATTTCATTTCGATCTATGTACTTATAGATTGGATCAATAGAAATTGGAACTGATTTATTCACAAGGGTGCATAAAGAGCGGGTGGCAATGTTATTGAAAGTTTGGGTTTATAATAAACTAAATCTAGTCTACTTGGCCACGCCAAAATCCTTTGTCAAGATCGTTTTCCTGTAAGAATAAAAATGGATTGAAGGGACTCTTCTCGTATTTGCTGAATGGTGATAGTAGTAGATGCCACAGAAGGTGAATATCCCAATTTCTCAACCCCCCAAATCTTTGTCGACGGGTCCCCGACCACGACGAGATGTGAATAGCAACAACGCGGCTAAAAAATAGCAAGCCTCAGGAGTCGGCGGACTGCCGACTGAACTATTCAAATAGTAAAGTGCATGTATCAGCCCCTATGCATAATATGGTCAGACGAATATGTTAATAAGAAGTGCGATTCTGCAATCTGTGGCAACTACCACGGAATTAGTACTCTAAATAATACGTACAGGGCTTATCGAGCATATTGTGCAAAATCAACGTACACTACCCTTTCGTAAATTTTAAAGGAACTTTCTTCAGGACGAATAGGAAATGCCTATTTGCTGTGATGTCTGAATTTGGTATCTCCGCAAAATTAATACGACTATGTAAAATGACGTTGAGCAATTCCAGAAGTGCCGTCATAATTGGGAAAACCACTCGGAACCGTTTGATACCAAACGAGGATTCAAACAGTCTAAAGAGTGTGCGATCCGCAGAACTTATTCGCTCAGGTACCATATACTCGTATATATTACAACGGTGTACAATCGTTGCTGTATGCTGATAATATTGATATCATCGGTTTTAACAACCGCCGTTATTATTCTGAAATAGTAATTAGTTTTTATGAGAAGCTATTTCAAGGCAGAAATATGCATATTCGGAGGTTTCTACCTAAAATTAAATTTAAATAACCAGACAAAGCCACTAAATTTAACTACATATAAATACTAACTAATAGCTAATACAAGCAGTTCTCATCCGCGGCTTTGTTTTGCTTTTCATTTTTTTGGATGTTTACGTACCTGATTCTAAACCAAGCGTACAACCAGGTATCCTGTGTTGCCTCCCTTCTCACATAAGCTCGCTCTCAAATAGATGCTCGGAAGCTACCCAATTGTGACCTGCTTAAACCCTATGCAGAAGAATTGTCCTGGCCACGCCCTAGGGAATGTCAATCAGGGACTTTCCCCTCTTTAATGGGCTTCTACACATTGAACCATGCTCGAATGGACTCAACCGCTCCGGCTCTGAAAGCTTTCGATGCGATACCGGCTGGTGGTAGCAGAGTCACCTTCTCAGGTGGAGAAAGAATTGGCTTCACGTGGTGTTTTCAACAGGCGCTGGTTAGCACGAGAAAGAAACGACTGGCACACTTGTTGAACTCGGCTAAAATGGCTTAAGCGGTTATCGTGCCAATCAAGAAGAAGAATAATGGCTATCTCGAATTGGTAACCTTAGTGATATCTCCAGAAAAAAAGTCAATTGGGGTAAATATATTACTTGTATAAGTTTTCAAATTAAAAAATAATTTGATTTTTTAGAAAATAATTGGAGTTTTTAGCTCCGATTTATTTCACTTCATTTTTCAGACTGATTTCTTATTACAATTATTTGCCAATTAAACATATTAGTAAATATAATAAATGCTATGTTTGCATTCCCATTGGTAATTACATAAATGCTTTGTTGGCATTTCCGGCACGCTTAAATATTTTATGCTGACCTAACGTCTGCTTACAATTTTGTTAGTATCGAGTTCACTCGAATTCTATGGGAAAGTAATAAATTAAATTTAAATTTTACTGGTGTTAACTCCTCCGCCTTTAAAAACGAACGGCTGTATGTGGTGGTGGATTGATTGGTCCATCCGTGGAAGCAGTGCAGGTTGCTCGTGATGCTCCAGAATTACTTCTTGCAACGGAATGTTGTTTTCGATGTTAAGAATGTACTTGCCGGTTAATTTTGATTTCTTCTTTAGCTTTAGCCTGATAGCCAAAATTGCCTTTATGATTAGAATGGTACCAGATATTCCGAAATTTGCCAAAAATGCTGTTAGTCCTTTGCTTTGGAGATTCTGAAGATTTTTTATGTTTTTCAAGTGAAGTTCCTTCATCATTTCAAGGCTTAGTATGTATTACTTCTTCCGCTGTTTCTATCGCGCTTGATTGTAATACCGCAAAGGAAGGAAGGGGCTTGCTGCCTGAAACTTCGAAGGATAAATATGTTTGGTTGTCTATTGTAATCTGTAGAATTGTGGTATTGTAAAACAAATGAGCCGAATAGATTGACATCTTCCTGGTCTATGTGAACTATTCCTTCGTATTGGTTGAGAAGTACGACATCGGCGAAAATTTCTTCGACTGTTGGAATGTGCTGGTTGTTTATTAAAATGCAAGTAGGGGGATGGCTTTTGAGTAAATACGGAATACAGGAGGAGTTACTGATGTCAACAATATTCTTTTTTGTACACATTTTAATTTCATTATGCTTTACACAATTATTTTTCGTGCCGAAAATTTTATCTTTACATACTAAAATTTTCTCAAAATTTAATTTAAATATTTTATTTCCCTTTTTAAGTGCTCTAAATGATAGAGATTCACATAAATTTTCATTAGTTAATGGGATATCAATTATTCTTCACCATTACTAAAGGGAATTTCATCTTTTTCAAAACTTTCTTTTATTATTTTCATTTCAATATTAGAAAAAATATATGAGTCTACTATGCCAACTTTGGCCCAATGAATTGCATAATTTATATTAACAATTTCTTCTTTTATTAATTCTAATTGGTATCTTATATGCACTTACAGCAACATCATGTTGAATGCTATCATCATTTTTCAATAGTGCAAATATTTGTTTGAAATCTCTGTAATATTATTAATTCTTTCATTCATTAACTTATTTATATCAGGTCATTCGTATTTTACCTATAATTTCACTTTTGCACGATTTTTGCCTACAAAAAATTATTCGCGGAATATAACGGAACTATTTATATTTTCTTTGATATATACTGTGGGCAAAAAGTAAGTTGAATTTATTTGTCAAACTTCGGGGGATTAAAATTTCGCTCTAGTTATTTTTTTCATGAGGTGGCAGCACTGTTAATAACATCTGGGCCAACTTTCATGTGAATGTCATTATCAGTAATATATTTGCGCTTGTGTCTACCAAACGACCAAGAGTGCATTTTTCGATTTGTACAATGTCTGATTTGATTGAGCAGAGAAGTGCCATCAAATTTTGTTTGCGGAATGAAATTTCGGCTGCGGAAACGTTTAGCATGTTGCAGAAGGCATTTGGTGATTCGATCATGTCGCAGAAAAATGTTTATAAGTGGTACAAAGACTTCAAAGAGGGTCGAGAACGTGTTGATGACTTGGAGCGCTCCGGACGACCATCGACGTCAACAGATGACCAACACGTCAATAAAGTGAAGGAGTTAGTGCTCAAAAATCGTCGGTTGACTGTTAAAGACCTTACTGATATGATCGGAATATCAGAAGGATCTGTGAAAACCATTTTGAAAGACCATTTAGGCCTACGAAAAGTCAAATCTCGTTTGGTACCGAAAACTCTCAATTTCTTGGAAAAAAGTCGTCGTGTTGATGTGTGTGAAACAATGCTTTCAGACTATCAGGACAAGCTCAAATGCATCATTACGGGAGATGAGACTTGGATTTATGCTTACGACCCTGAAACAATCGACCAATCAAGCGAATATCGTGCTAAAGGTGAGGCCAAACCGAAAAGAGCACGTCAAAGTCGTTCAAGAATAAAGGTCATGATGACAATTTTTTTCAATTTTCGTGGTGTGGTGCACTATGAATTCCTTCCACCTGGCCAAACTGTTAATAAGGAATACTCTTGGTTTTTGCATCACGATAATGCACCGTCTCACACTGCACTCGTTCTTCGTGACTATTTCGCCAAAAATTCCACGCATATCGTTCCGCAACCACCGTATTCGCCTGATTTGGCTCTGTGTGACTTCTGGCTATTCCCAAAGCTCAAGAGACCACTCCGGGGAACGCGTTTCGAGTCGATTGAGGAGATAAAAGCTGAATCGAAGAAGGTGCTGATGGCTATACCGGAAATGGACTATTTGGCATGTTTCGGGGATTGGAAAAAATCGTTGGCATAAGTGTATTTCATCGAGAGGGGACTATTTTGAAGGGGATGAAATTGATTTACAAAAATAAATAAAGATTTTTCATTTTACAACCAAATTCACCTTACTTTTTGCCCACAGTATATTGTGCATTCAACAAGTGTTTTTAATCGCGGATAGAAGCATGTGTTTTAAAAAATAAAATGGAATCTTCGAACACGTATAAGAGGCATATTTTGTATTTTTTTTATAAAAGTGGTAAAAATGCGCAACTGCTGCTGCAGAAATAAATACTTTTCACGGAGAGGATACCGTTAGTGTAAGGACTGCGCAAAAGTGGTTTTCAAAATTCCGAAGTGGTAACTGAAACGTGGAGGATACCCCGCGCGCTGGTCGTCCTGAAGTCTTTAACTCCGACGCTTTGCTCGAACAAATTTGACAGTCGATATGATAGCTCAGAGGTTAAATTCATCGCATGGAACAGTTCACAGGCACCTGGTTAAGTTGGGAAAGGTTTCAAAGCTGGGAAAATGGGTTCTGCATAGACTTTCCTTCAGCATAGAGTGAAGGTGTATTTTCAGTTGCGGCAACGGCTTGAAAATGAAAGTTTTTCGATTATGGGCTGGAGGTATCATCTTCTGCAAAATGCTGCGAATCGTAACGTAACTGTGAATGGTGAGCGCTACCGTGAAATGATATCCAACTTTTTTTTGCCTAAAATGCAAGAGCTTGACTTGTAGGACATGTGGACGGTGCCACATGCCACACAGCACGCGTAACAATGGACTTGTTGAGAGGCGAGTTCGGTGAACATTTTATATCACGTTCGGGACCTGTCAATTGGCCGCCCAGATCGTGCGATATAACGCCTTTAGATTATTTTTTGTGGGGCTATGTTAAAGCTCATGTCTATTCAGACAAGCCTGCTGGAATTAACGCATTGGAAAACAACATTAAAGCATTTATATGTGAAATACCGGCCGAAACATTGGAAAGAGTATGCCAAAATTGGACTAAGCGGATGGACCATTTGAAGCGCAGTCGCGGTCAACATTTGCATTAAATAATCTTCATACATTAAATTATATGGACTGCTCTAACGACTTAAATAAAAATTCCATGCATTTTTCTGATTTTTACGTGTGTTGTTTTGAAAAACTTTCCTATAGCTCTTAAAAAATCACCCTTTATTTTCTTCGCCTAATTTGATTCTTAAAAGCGTTTATTGGTGCTTTTACTGCGGGAATAAGGTTATGTGCGGAACTTTCATCGCTATGTTGTGTGCCTGTCAATGAATTAATGTGATATATTTGTGTTGGTCTTGAGAGTGCGTCAGCTACAACATTTGTTCTGCCTGGTTTATGGATTAACTCGTAGTTATATTCTTCTAGTCTAGCTTTCCATCTCTTCATTTTACTATTATGGTTTCTATTGCTAAGAGCGAATGTGAGTGGTTGGTGATCAGTAAAAATCTTGATTGTAGCGGAGCCATAAAGATATCTTTTTAAGGAATTTAGGGACCAGATTATCGCTGGCATTTCTTTTTCGTTCGCTGCGTAATGTTCTTCGGTCTTCGATAAAGTTCTAGAAATGAAGGTTATTGGCTTGTCATTTTATAAAAGTACCGCTCTAATCGCATAGTTGGAGGCATCTGTCGTCAATTGGAATTCTTTGAAGAAGTCTGGGTATGTCAGTAATACGTCTTTTCCTGTGAGTGATCGTTTGAGTTTTTCAAATGAGTTCATTGCTTCTTTGTTTAGTCAGATTTTAACTTTTTTGAAGATATTTTTGGGCACTCGTCCGTCTTCCCCTCTTATAAGGATCGTTAGAGGTTCTGCAGAGTCTTTGATGAAACGGCGATAATAGCCAGAAAGTCCTAAAAAGGAACGAAGATCTTTAAGCGTTTGTGGGGGTGGAAAATTTACTATTGCGTCTACTTTTTGTGGTTTTGTTTTGAGGCCGTTTTCCGAAATAATAAAACCTAAAAATTCTACTTCTGTTTTTAAGAATTCACATTTGTCAAGCTGAATTTTTAAATTAGCTTGTTCCAAAGTATTCAAATTTTTTTTAATATCATTAAAATGGGTTTCTTCAACTTTACTAACGTCATCGATGTACCATAAACATAACATTTTTTCCCTATGTGATTCCTTAAAATGTCATCAAGAGCTCTTTGGAAAATAGAAGGGGCATCTTGAGACCGAAAGGCAATCGGGTGAATTCATATTTCCCATTATTCACTGGAAAAGCTGTCTTCTCTATATCTGATTCCTTTAATCTCTGATGGAAGCCGCTCTTTAAATCGAGTACTGAAAGGAATTTATTCTTTCCGAGTTCTGAAAGTACTCCATTTATTTCGGGGATTGGATATTTATCGGCTATTGTTACTGAGTTTAGTTTCCTATCTATCTATCTATCACTCTTCGGTAATTTTTCTCTCCTGACGCATCAAATTTTTTTGGTACTACCAAGGCGAGTTGTATGGAGACCTAGATGGTCGAATAATACCGTTGCGCAGATACTCCTCAATTTTTTTTTCTACCTGTTCTTTGAGGCACATTAGGTACGGATAACACTTCGTGTAAATTGGGCTATTGTTGGTAGTTCTTATTTCACCGGTCACTGTAGTAGTAAATGTCAACTTTTCGTCACTAAAGGGTGTGATGATTACAAGTAGTCAGTCTTATTAAAGTATCTTTTTGATATTTTGTCATATGGTCGGTACGTATGCCAGTTTTGTTGATTGCCTGCGGACATGTTGTTTAATTAGAACTTTTACTGTGTTCTGAATTGTCATATAGTCATGTTTTGTGTGAATTATGGCCGAAAGAGCTTTTAGACTGTCGTTTCCTAAAATTCCATGGAAAGACTTTAATGAAGGCAGAATAAAAAATTGTATCTTTAGATCTGGTATTCCGAAGAGATTTACGTTTGTATGATGAGTTATTTCTGCATTACCACCGATAGAATTCGCCAAGAATATACTGTCATTTGGAATGGGGTTGGGTACTACAGAATGTTGAATGTCATTTTTGTTAGAAACTGTGACGATTAGAATTTTAAGAATTTTTCCACTTCTCGCCTTACACTCAAAATAAGGCAGTGAGGAGTTCGCTAGTCTAAAAAATGTATATCGGAAAGATCCTCAATAAGAGTTTCACTTTCTTGGTGGTCAAAATTATCTGTTTCATAATTATCGTTACATCCCTGATTTAGTTGGTCAGAATACCTGTTGTGTGTTTCCTCAAATTGGCCGAAGTTTTCTACGTTTGGGTTTCCTCAAATTGGCCGAAGTTTTCTACTGGTGTTAACTTATATACATTTGTAGTTAGTTGAAGGCGATTAGCGTTCGGTCCGGCCGATTGAGGCGATGTTTTGAGACATTAGTGAAATAATAGAGAAACTTCATTTGAAAGATCCACGTTGGAAAAAGAACACATTGTAGGAGCCAATGACACACAAAAAAGTGGATCACAGCTGGAATTTCATGCTTCTTCTTAGTCGATTATAAAGAACGGCGCTAATATTTCGAGACTCCTCAAGGAACACAATTTATTGATGATGATGAAGTGAATTCGGCTATTTCTGTTGATTTTGAAAGGCTGGACAAAACTTTTTTGATAAAGGATCTAAAAGGAATTTATTGAAAATAAAATATTACTTTATACTTAATTTCTCATCCCTTCTTCTTCATTCGTGGAGCTTCTTGACCTCCCCTCGTACGTATATTTCTACGTAACTTTTTCTTATACCAATAAACTTCATACATTTGGATTGCTGCCAAACTCACATTCCTCACATCTGTTTCACATTCACTTGAAATAGGGGTTCACCCTCAAATTTATGACCGATCCGGCCATTTCGCTTAAGTTGCGCCATTAACGGTGGCCATTTATGTACGTATGTATATACTATATGTGGGAAAACGCAGCATCTCATGCACGAGTATTGTTCACTTTTTCGTTTTGCTTGATTATATGTATGTATGTGAGTATCTATCAACTCGCATATGAGTATCTATCAAATCGGTAAGCAACCCTCCAATTTGGTGTTGGCGCAAACCCAATAAAATTACTGAAATTTTCAACAGCATCAGCACCATCGCTGTAGTAAAATGAATTTTCTGCTTAGTCAGAATATGGAATAATGGCTATTCCTTATATAAGTACTTATTACATTAGTGGTGGTTGTATACAGTGGTACATTTCGAAATGAGCGCCTCAGTATTTTACTGGATATGATTTCCTTCTTAGCCTTCCTTGCTCCTATTACATTTTTATATTTCTGTATGAAAGAAACAAAGATTGAACCTACCGTGATTTTTAAAACTTTTTTTCCTTTCATTGTATACAGTTTCCTTTTCCATTTTAATGCAATCGGATGCATTACCAAATGGGAAACTTCGTCATCATAAAATTTTATGGGGAAAAGAAAAGAAAGGAACATTGAAGAACTTGAAGAAAATTAATCACACAGCAGCGAAACTTACGTTATGTATGTATGTAAGTAGGGATAAATTCTTCGGTAAAATGTACGTATGTACGATTATAAGTATATACATAAGTATACTACTATAAGGCATATTCGCGTATACTTGTATATTACATAAATATAATCCAGATTTTTGCCGCATATTTTCCGTGAAAGCAACTTTAAATGAACTTTATAATCGAAACTATGCGCAATTGAAAAATGAAATTTGGTTTATTTGACTTTCTGATATCAAATTATGTTACGTGCATATTATCGAATGGGTTGGTTCGTGACTACCATTTGGGAGCAGGTAGGTTCGAATCTCCATGCATGAAACAGCAAATGAGAGAAAAAAAATTTTCTAATAGCGGTCACCCCTCGGAACAAGGTGCATGCCACAAATAGAAGGAGGAGCTCGGTCAAACACTTAACAGAAGTGTATGCGCAAATTATTATTACATATTTTTTACACCAGGTACCTTATCGTTGATTTGGTTGCAGAATCGTCCTGAAAAGGACAATGCTGATATAGAAAAATATAATTTCCTAAGCAAAATATTAGAATACATTTTCTGTGCCATGAAATCTGCTTTAGAAAAAACGTTTTCTATTATTTGATATTTTATACCCACAATGGGTTTCGAGTCCGAGGCAAATGAATTGTAGTATCGCAAAAACTCACTCGGCATCGCCTGTAACTGAGATTTTTAATTTTTTTGATATTATTTCAAAACTAGAATTATTGTTATTTTTTGTTTTTTATTATTTCCCTTTTTAAATTACAATCTGTTAAATTTTAACAATAAGTAATTATTTTTAAAGTAGTATTGGAATTCTTTGTTCTCTAACCAATGCTAGATAAACATTCAATTTTGCTTCAGATTATGCTATATTACATTATATTATTTTCTGTGTTATAATTATTATTATTTATTATTATTATTTATTATTATTTTTATTTTTGTTTTTCTTTATTGTTTTGTTAAATTGTGAGTTCTGTTGGAGTTAATCGTTTTAATCTTCGTTTTTCCGCTTTCTCCGATTGTGGTAGTTTGCGCATTTGTTCATTTTGATGATTTGTTAGTCGTTTTATATGCTTGATGCTGTATTTTCTAATTGTGTCATCTATTGTGTCGATATTGAGGTCACTGTGGATCACGTCGTTTGGTATATACCAGCCTGCTTTTGTTATTGTTCGAAGTATTTTAGATTGCGTCCTTTGAATTATTTTGATATTGGTTTGTTTTGCTGTGCCCAAGATTTCAATGCCATATTTCCAAATGGGTGAGATTATAGATTTATATATCACTACTTTGTTGTTAAGGCTTAGTTTTGAATTTTAAGCCAACAGCCAATATAATTGTCTGAACTTGTTTTTGATTTCATTTCGTTTGTTTTGTATATGTCGTTTCCAATTTAGTTTTTCATCTATAGTTATGCCAAGGTACTTTGCACTAGGAAGGACTTTTATTTCATTGTTTCTTATTGTTAATTTATGTTTCTTAGGCTTTCTGTTTGTATATATTACTTGTACCGTTTTATCTTTGTTGACTTCTATTCCCCAAATATCGAGCCATGATACAGTGTCATTTATTGTTTGTTGAAGAATGTCAGTCGCGTTTTTTTCTATTTTATCCGATGCCATTAAAACCGTGTCATCTGAATCCGTGTGGCTATCATGCAATTTTTTGTGGTTGGGATCGGTATATCTGCTGAAAATATCAGGTATAATAGAGGCCCTAGGACACTACCTTGGGGTACACCTGCTGTCATTTGCATCATGCTTGAGCATTCGTCTTCGAACTTTATAAAAAAAAAATGTCGGTTTTCCAGATAACTTTTGAGAATGGTGAAGTGATTCCGTGGTAATATTTGGCTGAGCTTATGTAGTAGTCCTTTATGCCAAACCCTGTCAAAAGCTTTTGCAATATCCAGGTAGACAGCTATGTAGAACCTTTTATTTTCCATATCATTTAATATTTTGTTTATAACTCTGTGTACTTGTTGCACAGTTGAATGCTGTCGTCTAAATCCAAATTGAGGGCTTGGTATTATATTTTTTTCTATCAGAATTTCGTCTAATCTGGCAAAGAGTATTTTTTCAAACACTTTTGAAAGAATGGGCAAGAGACTGATAGGGCGATATGATGTCATTTCTGATGCACTTTTACCTGGTTTGGGGATTGCCGTTATTTGTGCAACTTTCCAGAGGCGTGGGAAGCATTGTGTCCTTAATATGCTGTTGAATATCTGTCGTATATATGTAATTGCTACATCAGGTAGTTCTTTTAGTATTTTACCATTTATTAGATCGAAGCCCGGTGCTTTTTTACTGTTCAGATTTTTCAAATGATATCTGATTTCTGCTGAGGTTGTCATTTTCATTCTCTTTTCTGGGTTACTCGTATTTACATTTTGTTCAATGTGCTGGTTGTCTTTTTCGTTTGAGAATATTGTTTTAAAGTGTTCAGCTAGTGTGTTTGCCTTCTCTTTATTGGTCTTTGCCCAAGTTCCGTGATGTGTTTTGATGGGAGGTTTATGTGGAAATGCTTTGACTAAGTTTTTAGTTACTTTCCATAGGGAATAATTGTTAACTGCCGTGGCCCCCAAGTTATGTATGTAATTCTCAAGCTTTTTATCCTGGTGTTGTTTTAATAATGTTTTTAATTCAGTTGTTGATTTGTTAAGTTTTGCCTTATCTTCGGGATGTTTAGTAGTTTGCCACTTTTTACGGAGTTTCCTTTTTTGTTGAATTTTTTGTTTGATATGTATTGGAATAGACTCTTTTTGTTGAATTTTTATATTTCGTGTCGAAAGGGTGAGGGCTTTGATGATGGAATCGTTGAAAAAAGCTATTGCTGAGTCAATCTCGTTTTCCGTTTTTAATGAAATATTTATAGTCAATTGTGCTTCCACACTTTGTCGGAAATAATTCCAGTCTGTTTTATTATTATATAGTCCTCTAAAAGTTTGTTGGTGCAGAGATCCAAGAATTGTCATTAGAAGTGGGGAATGATCCGATGATAGCTCCAAACATGACTTAATGGTGATATGGGATTGTGGAATATTTTTAACAATACATAAATCAATTAAATCTGGTTGTTTTCTGATATCTGTTTCTGATTATTGTTATAATCCACGATTTAGGCCGGCCTGTGATAAGAAAATATGCTCAAATAATTTAACGTTCCCGTTTCCAAGTAAAAGTATACCCTAACATAATCTTTATGTTATTTTGATGGATTTATTTTTTAGTCTGGAATTGTCAAATTTAATATACATAAATTCCAGGCCATTGCGGCATAGAGGGGCTGTTGACCGTTCGATACTCGGATAAGAATATAAAGAAATCAAAGAATTAATGTTAGTATAGCAAGCCAATTTGTAACATTTCCTGGCAATTTTCAAATAGTAAATGCAAAAATTTCTTGCTAAGCCTAAATCAATGAAAATTTAAAATTATAATATCTCTTGTGTTATAGCAGGACACGGTATTATAGACGGCCATGCCTTTGGATATTCCTAACACAAATTACTTCTTTATGAATGCCAAGAAAATGCTTTTTAATGTGTATATGCTTAATCTGCAGTAGCTGAAAGGGTTGGTGCGTGACTGCTATTTGGAATTCGGAGAACCTAGGTTCGAATCTCCATGCATGAAACAGCAAATGATAGAAAAAGTTTCATCTAATAGCGGCCGTGAGAAAGCTATAAAAAAGGATTGCAGGTTTTTGGTTTTGGGTTCGGCAGCCGCATCGCACATAGGGACAGCGATGCCACTTAGACCGCGAAATGAGCCCGTTGTGACATATACCCTATGATCAAAAAGTACCGGGAATGTTTAATTGACTGTTTTCTTCGGTTGCCAAGGCATAGCGCACCATGCGTACCTTCCATCGGGCTAGACAGTAAATAAATAATCTTATTTATCCGTTTTGAAGGGTTTAAGAGATGCTGTACGTCGCAAACGGCCGGAAATGTGTGCAAACAATTCTTAGATTTTGCATGATCATAACGAGCCATTGCATCGAGCCCAAATCGTGCTTGATTATCTGACCAAACACCAAGTAAATACTATCGTGTAAGTACCGTATTCACCTGATATGACCCGTGCGACTTCTTTTTGTTTCCCAAGTTGAAGTTATCACTTCGTGAAAAGAGATTTCAGTCGATAGAGGAGATCAAAGAGAATGCGACGAAGTAGGACTGGGTTAAACGTTGGCACTTGTGTGTTGCTTCAGGCGGGTCCTATTTTGAAGGAGATAAAATAAATTTGCCTGAAATTTAAATCTGTTTTGTTTTATTTAAACATTCCCGGTGCTTTCTGATCGTAGGGTATATATGTATGTATAATTCGCAATTAATTGTTTTACTTATATCAGAAGCTAAAAATATTCTAGAAAATATAAGAAAGAAATAACGTCGGAGACCTCAAGTGAAATGCGAAAATTAATGATTGCACTCCTCAAACAAGTCTTGCAACAAGTCTCATTAATGATGAACCTACTTGTTGCCCTCACATCTCAAAAATTAAGCTACTCAAACCCATGAATATTCTCCTCTGGGACGGAAATGGGTTCTCCAAACACATACTCGTATAAGAAATAAAACTGTACGAAACTCATTTCACCGATAAAACCTACTTTTGTATCCCAAATTTCAAGTTATATCACACAATGCACCCCGCTGAAAAAGCCCATGCTGGGTCTGCTATTCTCATAAAAAACACTATCAAACACTACAGCATTAACTCTTATTGTACATAAGCTATCTAACATATTGGCCCATTGACACAAATAAATTACCCGATTTAATCGATTTTTGTGTAGCAAAAGGTATTCCAGGTCGTGAAATAACTCATATTATGAATTTTCCTCCGACCATTCTGCCGTACAAATTACGTTGAATATATACTCAGCTGACTCACTTGCCACGTTTTGTCTTTACAACAGCAAAACTGATTGGTGTACTTTTGGGCGCTTGTATCCTCAGCAATTGTTATGAAGCAGCCTCTCAAGACCAACGAAGATATAAATAACGCTATAGAGCATTTTAATAGCTAAGCAGCTTGGAAATCCACACCCTGTGCAACCAAGCGACAACGCTCACGGATATCTCGTATAGTTGAAGAAAAACTGATAGAAAACCGCCAGGCGAGAAAGCATTGGCAACAAACTAGACACCCTGGAGACAAAAAACTCTGAATTCGCTTACGCAAGAACCCAAGGAGCTTCTCAAAACTGAACGTAACTTTCGTTTACAAAACTATCTCAGTAACCTCATTGCATCCTCTTTTTAAGATTACTCTTTTTGGAAAGCAGCAAGAAACTTCAAAACGCTAGCCTTAGCACAATCAGTCATTAAAATGGAAAATAACAAATGGGCTAAGTCGGATCTTGGAAAGGCTCAAACATTTGCTCGTCACTTATCGTGATGTTTTACCCCACATGATATCGAACTCTCGCTAAGTACTGCTCAAAAAGTTAAAGACACCCTGGAGATCATCCACCAGATGGACTCACCTATAACAAGTTTTTCAACAAACGAAGTGAAAGAAGCAATAATAAAGCTTAAAACCCAGAAAATCCCCGGATACGATCTCATCACTGGAGAAGTACTCAAGCAACATTCAACAGAAGGAATATCTTTCCTAACACATACGAGGTTTTTTTAAAAAATAAGGTTGCTAAACAACATTCGACATCGATATCGCAACAATTAGGCATTCATAAATTTACTGTTCGGCTGATTTTAGCTGTTGACTTTCTAGTGGCGGACATTTAAATGATGTCATTTTTCTCATATAAATATTAAGAGCCAAATTTGCAATAAGAATTGTGAAAACTGAATGAGTCTACATTTGTACAGGTTTTATTTTAAAACAACATCTAGGCGCGTATTTTGAAAGATGCTTTTTTTTATAAAAAATCTTTCTCTTCAAAAAAATTCTAATGTGGCAAAACTATTCTTAAAGCTTACATTGGGAAAAATGTCAAAAACCGGCTTTATTTAACAAAAATAGTTGTAAAAAATCTGCCTTCTTTTTTGTACTATGGGAAAAACCAATTCGGATTTACTAACTTGCGCTTATCTGACAATTAAAACATTAACGATTCTTATATTTGTTTAATACATCTAGTAAAAATGTTTCATTTTGACATTATTAAAAGAGATTTTGACATAATAAACTATGATAAAGTGTTGAGACCCCAATCAATTTGAATTAGATGAAAATGGCTTTTATCAACAAACAAATAAAAAACACAAATTATCAAAAACCAACGGGAAGTTTCAGTCCCTTTTAACTTTTACTTTATATAAAAATCCGATTAGCTATAAAGCTGCGTACTTTAAATTTTTTTCTAAATTCTGATTAAAAAGTTTGAAATTTTATGAACTTGTGAAAGTGTGTTATTTAAAGTTATATATTTTCTGTTGTAGCATAAATTATATTTTATTTATTATTTATTTCAATAAATAAAAACAATATGTATACTTAGTTTCATTAAAATATATGTATAAATTTTTGCTCCAGTTACGCGCAAAAAAGGACGTACAGACGGACAGATGAGCGGACGAAGCGATGTGGCTAAATCGACTCCTCTTCTTATTCTGGGAACTTAGATATATATGTATATGTATGTCTATATTTATCTTGTTTCTTGTATGCTGTTACATACCACCGTTACGTAAACAAAATTGTAATACCCTTCAACAAATGTAAGAGCGCGGTATAAAAATTTATTTATACATTTTATCTCACTACCCCTCTTGGTGCTTACGTATTCGGAAAGACCTAGGCTTATTTGTATGTGCATTATATACCATATTTATTCCTGTTCTGAGAGAAACAGGTTGGTGTAAGCGAAGATTTTGGCTACCGCTTGCATAACGAATTAAATGTGAGATAAAAAATAATAGATGAGGCTACGGAATGGGTAAGTTTTCCTTCTGATTCGAAAGAAATGGAATGTGCTGAGAAACTGTATTATATATAAAACAATATACAAACATTTAACCTTAAATGCCTGCGCATTTGATATTCGAAATGTCATCTCACATATTGGCCAAATATAATTTCGAACCAAGAGCTCTACCTCATAACAAACTGCCCGATTGTTGCGGAAATAGGGACGAAACACCGAAATAGGGACTGGATTGGTTATAGCTTAAGAAAAGCATAATACGACATTGCGCGAATAGCCTTTGAATAGAATGCATTCGGATGAGAGGCTTATCTATTGTAACTTGGATCCGGCCGGTGCAGGCTAGAAGTAGAAGTTGGGAACTTAGCGACAGATTAAGTGTCTTGCGTAAAATTGAACACGTTGGAAGGAATTCGATACCAATGCCCGCTAGGCCGACTGTTAAGTGTACAAATACCAATTGCAATTTGTTAATTAACAAGAAAAAAAGAAACTGTCGCAAAATAATTGTATATTTCCGAGTGTTCTCATATTTTGATCACAAAACCCAGAGCACATGGCGACATGCTATGAAGAGAAACCCAAAGATTCAAATTATGTTCAAAATCAAGTGGACGCCACACTTTTAGGATGTGAGGGATACCCTTTAACACCATGGCTGAAGACACCACAATCATCTAACACCGATGGATACAAAATGAATGCAACAAAATACGTACGAAAGAGCGCTGCTTAACCGATCAATCCTGCATGTTCGGTCAATTAAAACAAAGATTCCCGATATAGCAGTCGAAAATTCGAATGACAACGAAGAGAACATCGTCAGTGATAGTGGTCAGTGATATCAGTGTTTTGAGATTTGTAATGTTGCCAAATTTGCGAAAAAACCAGATTTTGAGGCATTGGGAGAAATTGAAAATAATGAAGAATTGGGAGTGCATCAAATTGATGAAACTATAATATTAATTCTGACTATACCCGAGGACAAAAACGAAACAACTGATTAAGAAAATTTGTAAATTTGACAATTTATATAAAAAAGTCCTGGTTGAATTTTTGTAAGACATAAACATTTTGAAGGTAAAACTTTGACCTTCAATGCGTATAATCCTTTTGCTTATCATGGTCTTCTTTTTGGCGCTGCTCTTGTGCAGTAGCAACCTCTTCTGCATATTGATAAGCTCCATTTGTTGTTTGTCAAATGATGTTGAAATTAAAGTAAATACTCACTCATGCCCTCTTCAGAAATTTTTACCCAATAGGGACACTAACAGATGCAACTGTCACTGATCCCCAGGTTATCCACGGCTAAATTTATAAACAAAAAATTATTATTAAAATCCCACTTTGAGCAAACATCGCAAAATATTTGCAGTATTCAGGTTAAGTATAAACTGAGAATCTGCAACTGAGTTGCAAAAGTGTAAAAGGGTTGCAGTATGGCAGTAATTATTGAGTAGCACCAAGAATTGTAGAATATAAGATTGCACCCATCAGATAGGCGTTACGTCACCCTGGTGTAGTTGCTTGAGGAAAATGTGAAAAAGTGATGAAGAATGCAAAAAGAAGACGAGATTACACAAACAACACACGAACAAATTGGACAATTTTAACGTCACACACACAGAATTTCACTGAAAACGAAATAGCGGTACGAGGCGGGTGCCACCTTTGTATTCTGTACATCGTAGCATCAACAAGCTCTATATTTCCTGTAACTAAACCTCTAACCACAGAATATAAATTCTTCAGCACGTCAAACAGCCATTGAGGCCAGAGTTCCGTTGTACATCTGCCTGTGTATATGTAAATATGTACACGTTTGCTCATGTATAACATTTATTGACGCTGGTGTTGACTGTCAAAGGGTGTTAAAATTCTAGAACCATGCCTTTGTTAGCTTAGAGTTTTGTTTGCATATCCTATTAGAATTTATCAGCGCGAGTACGGGTATTTGCGCATAAGCATACGCAACGTGTACATATGCACATACGTAATGAATATATGTATGTGTGTATGTTTAAAATATTTTATACTGCTGATTCTTGCAAATACAATGACAACATACATATGTATTTTAAATTAATTGTACTTGAGACCTAGCAGGGGAAGTATAGTGGGGAAAACGAGGAGAGTGGTAAACCGCTTACTACAAAATAACAACCTGAGTAGGTGCAATACTATACATCTATGTTTATTATGTCTGCCAGGTAAAGAAGATGGATTACTTCGGATGCAACGATATAGACATTTTGGGACCGATTTAAACTTCTCTTTACTTGGACTACTTCCGCAGACCCAGGTGTTAGGTAAATGCTAAAGATCAAGTATTTTTGCAATAGCACAGTGCTCAGTGATGACCTCTGTAAGTATTCTTAGTGCATACATAAGTGGTAAGCCTTCTCTAGATATTCATCCGTCAGATCTCTGGAGAATATGGTCGAGAGATGGAGTGCCACGCTTTCATGTGACTACGTTAAAAAAACAAATGTAGTCATAAATATGTAAGTGCCCAAAACCTATGCCCCAGTGGCAGTGGAAATGTAAACTGAATTATATTGTACATTTTTGGATTTAATTATTTTATTAATGTATGTATGTATATCAATTTGTCCAATAATGTCCCACTATAATAAAGGGGTTTTTAATAGGAGGTGTTATTTTGATATTCAAAGAAAAATGCTATTTTTTAATATAAATGATCGGATGTTTATTTCATTATAAAGAGGAAAGTGTTCCGTTAATAGTGGAACATATCATCAGACAAATGACCACCACGACCACGCTTACAGGACAATATCCTTTTCATGAAGTTTTCCATAACCGAATTGCAAAGTGGCGGCCCTATGCCCTCGATAGCCGCACAAATTCTATCTTTGAGGTCTTGAATCGACCCTGGGCTGTTGGCGTGGACCTTCTCTTTCACGTGGCCCCAAAGAAAAAAGTCACAAGGTGTTAAATTACAAGATTTCGGTGGCCAATTACGATCGCCTCTCCAAGAGATAACACGGTTTGAAAACTTTTCCTGTAAAAGATCAATGGTTTCATTGCTTGTGTGGCACGTAGCGTTGAAAATAAACGTTGTCCAGATCAATACCATCAAATTCCGGCCATAAAAAATCGTTAATCATCTCACGATAGCGCAATCCATTCTCCTGTAACACCTGTCATTGGAGAACCCTTTATTTTCATTAGTTACTCTATGCGTTTAGAAGTGCAGTATATTGGATAGTGTTGTGAAGTGGTGAGGGATGGATTGGAAAAAGTAAGTTCGTAGTAAATATATACTTAAGTAGTATGAAATATTTTTATTTATTATTTACAATGTTAGTGTTGTCGAAAGAGAAATAAGGATTAATAGCTGGAGTATTATATTTAGTAGATAGGCGGCCGCCGTAGCAATGGTTGGTGCGTGACTACCATTCGGTAGGTCCTGGGTTCGAAACTCATTGTGGACATGAAACACCAAATGATTGAAAAACAAAACTTCCTAGTGTATTTTTGCTATGAAAAAGTTCGTCATAAAAAACCATTTGCTGTTCAGAGTCGGTTTAAAACTGTAGGTCCCTCCATTTGTGAAATAACATCAAGATGTACCCCACAAATAGCATCTATTTTTTGATTATGATATTCGGTATATGTCTGGCACGACTACGAGTTACATTGTCCATACGATCAGTCCAATTTTTGACTGTTTTTTCCGTAGGGCGTCAATGATGGCTTGAATATTGCAATAAATCGATTGTTAAGCGCGCTGTATGAAAAGTTGCGTCGTCTTGTTGGAACTAAATACCGTCGATGTTTAACTGATTCATTTTTGGAAAAGAAAATTCAGTAAGCATGGCCGAAAATTCAGTCACAGCAACAACAGCTCCTTCCTCGTTTGGAAAGAAATAAAGACAAATGATGCCACCAGTGCTCTATTTCAAAGTAAATTTCTACCTTTTTTTTTCAAAGTAAATTTCTACAATTTGGAAGCGTTGTTCTCGCGTTAAACGAATCACGATACTTGCCAAACCTTACCGAACAGTAATGTCAACACAGTCTGCCATTATCAACTGTCAAACCATAGTTATCGATAGTTCTCATGCAATTAAAAAAACCTGTAAAAATGATTGTGAAATTTATATGTACGATTACATATGAATAAGTATGTTGAAGGGATCATTTGATCACTTAAGTTCGCAATTATCTCGTACAAAGTACATTAGTGATTCCTCTGACTAGTTAATTTTTGAGCGGCTGCACTGCCTAAAGAGTTTTTTGAGTTGTCAGGAAACTTTTCCTGAGTTATTTCTTTTTCATTTTAGTTTTGGGGCTTGGGGTTCTTTTGTCTCTTTTGTCTTTCGCCAAACAAAATCCATAATAATGCGCTATCACATGGGGAGTAAATGAAGAAAATTCACAAAATCGAAATTTTTTTTCTTCACTCATCTTATAGTAAATCATTTCAAGAATGTTGTGTCAAAATTTTAAGTGGATCGGAGCAGAACTCTCAAAGTTATAGCCTTTGTAGGCACTCTACCTCGAATGCGGAGCATCGATAATTTCTCAGAGTCATTTTTTCAAACGCGTTTTTCCCGAAACGACTTCTTAAAAGTCGGTGCCAATCACAACTCCGAAACTATTCAACCGATTCTTTTCAAATTTGGCACACGTTTTCTAAATCAAAAATACCTCCCCCCTACACTGTTTTTTTTTTATTTTTTGTTTTTAAGGTTGTTTTTCACTTACAAATATGGCGAAATTTTTCGCCAAAAATGCTCGTTTTACGTTTTTTTGCCACCAAAACTACAAAAATGAAAAAAAAAAAAAAATGTATTAATGTAGGGGGGAGCATTACGTCATACTTTAACTGAAAAAATCGACTTTTTTAGTTTCAGATGATTCTACGACGAATGCCGATTGGCACCGCAGAGCACCTCTCGAAAAACATATCTCCAAAAAAACTCTGTCATGGGCTTATTTGTCAATATTTTATTATTAATATTTTTTAAAAACTTATTGAAAAGATGTACAATAACATGTAACTGATTTTATTAAAGTATCTTAAGCCATATTTCTGTAAAAAATTCACAAAAAAAGTGTTTTTTTTTTAGCGCTAAACCCTACCTCCCCCTTAAAACGTTGAATGTTAGTTCTTTGTATTCAGACATGGGTTCTATAAATTGGAATGAATGTTGGTTTCTTAGTTCTGTTAATAATAGACTTGACTTCCTCAACCGTAACCTATCCTCGTTATTTAACATCCATGTTCCGCTTCGTTCTGTAAATGTTTTAAATAGTTCATGTCCTTGGTACAACTCGAAAGTTCGAGCTGCCATTAGAAAGTGCAACAAGTATTATGCTAAGTGGAGAAAAAACTTGACGGATACTTCTTGGCGCCGGTACAAGGAAATCTGAAATGAAACCACTGCAATAATACGACAAGCGAAACGTTGGTACAGTTACTCAAAATTTGATCCGTCACTTCCAACAAGAGAACTGTGGCGCAACCTAAAAAAAATTAAAATTCATGGCAAGGAAAGTCCCGAATGTGAGATTGACCTTGATGAACTTAATGACTACTTCATTAGTGTTGGTAAGAAAACAAATTATGCTCCTACTTTAAAAGAGTCCTCACCTTGTGCTACTCTAAAAGAACAGTTTCAATTTATGACAGTTTGTGAGGTAGATGTCCTGAAAGCTTTATCCAAAATAAAGTCTAATGCAATAGGCGACGATGGTATCTCGGTAAAATTCGTCCGTATAGTCATCCCATATATAATAGGACCCCTTACCCATATAATAAACCATTGCTTGACTAATTCATGTTTACCAGCAGTATGGAAAAAGGCTATAGTTTTCCCAGTCGCTAAAAAGGCAAATGCTATTTATGCTGGTGACTATAGACCTATCAGCATATTGCCCACATTTTCCAAAGTTTGCGAAAACTTGATGGCCACGCAAATTTTATCATTTGTACAGAACAATCGTCTACTCTCTCCACTACAATCTGGCTTCAAACAAAGTCACAGTTGCTCGACTGCAATGGTTAAAATACTGGACGACATTAGTATTAGTTTTGACAACGGAGACTTGACTCTACTTTGCTTACTTGACTTTTCTAAAGCATTTGACTCAGTGAATCACAAATTGTTATGTTTGAAGCTTAAACACTATTTCGGCTTCAAAGACAGTGCGGTGAAGCTCATGGCCAGCTACCTTGGAGACAGAACGCAGAAGGTCAAGACTAGTAAATCAACATCTCAGTCTAGATACGTACACACTGGTGTTCCGCAAGGGTCTATCCTTGGTCCGCTTTTATTCAGTCTTTTTGTCAATGATGTTTTTAACGTTTGTCAGTATGTGAATGTCCATGCGTATGCTGATGATATACAATTGTACTTGTCCAGTCGTATTGGTCTCGTTGAAGATGTATGTTTCAAAATAAATAGTGATTTGTCTGTTATTTCTGTATGGGCTAATGAAAACTCTTCATGTCTGAACGTGTCAAAGTCATATGTCTTACCCATATGTAAGTCTGGTGCATGTTGACAATATCCCTAAATTGTGGATAGGTACAAGTTCCCTTACCTTTATGTATAAGGTAAAAAATTTGGGGTTTATTCTCAACACAAAACTTACCTGTGCTGACCATATAAATAGGGTTGTGGGGAACATTTATGCTACATTGCGTAAGCTGAGAGTCTCTGCAACATTCACGCCAGAAAAACGAGGCGCAAATTAGTTCTCCAGCTAATTATGCCTCTCATTACGTACTCTGAGGTGGTATACAGCAAACTCAACTTCACATCTTGAAATAAACTTAATGTGGCATTTAATAACGCCACGCGGTATGTATATGGGATTGGCAGATATGACCATATCTCTGCATGGCGATCAAGGTTACTGGGCTGTTGCCTTAATAGTTATTTGTCTGCTAGAAATTGCATATTTTTGTGCAAACTTACATTATTCAAGTCTCCCCCCTATCTGACAGAGAAGTTGAAAACAGTAAGGTCTCGCAGACACAACAAATTCATCGTTCCAAAATTTAATTACCTACCATCATCTAGATTATTTTTCATTAACGCTGGTAAAGTGTGGAACTCATTACCCGACACTGTGAAGGCTGGACTTAACAGATTTAACGTCAGGGCACAAGTCTATAATTATTTTAAAAGTGTTTGATTGCATTAAAGTAGCGCATTAAATTTCTCTCTACATTCTCTAATTAATCGTACTAATTTTGTTTTTTTCTTTTCTAAATCCTTCTTTTCTTTTCCTACTGCTTCTTTTCTTCTTATTATTATAGTTAAGTTAAATATATTGGATTGATTTATAAATGAACTGGTGTAAAATTTAGATTAAGAAACTTGTATGTTAAAAACATTCCAGTTTTTTATAATATTGTTGAAGTACTATTAAAAGACCTTAGTCTTACTATGTACTATTTATATAAACAAATAAACTGAAACTGGAACTGCCTTCTTTGTGTCTTAAATTAATAAACTAGTTTTTTAAGTATTTAAATTTTTTAAATAGAAATCGTCTTAAAAGAAAAAAATACCTTTTTATACACAAGTACGTTTCGAATACCCCACCTTTTACATTTTCAAAACAAAAATACTGTTTTCCGCCATGTCCGAATGGGTTGGTGCGGACTACTATTGAGAATTGCACAAAAGTGTTGTTTGAATTTTGAAATAGGAAAGCCCCAAAAATTACCATTTTAACATTAGTATGACTCACCAATAGAGGCACCAAATATGTGCTAATAGGCGGTTTCTTTTATGTGTAATTATATTTCCTACCTTCGAGAAAAGTCTTTCGCAAGTTAGACAGTAGAGCAAAAAGTAAGTCAATTTCAAATAAAGTTCTGTATTATATTTTTACACCTTAAGAGCAGGGCATCACATTGCAAAACTATGGCTGTTTATTTTTTTATAAAAATATATGTAATTATCGCGTGACTGCGATTCGGACTTCAGAGAGAACGTAGGCTCGAATCTCGGTGAAATACTACAATGAAGAAAAAGTTTTTTCCAATTGCGGTCGCCCCTCGGCAAAGGTCCTCATAAAAATTATCTGCCGTTCGGAGGCGACTGTAGGCCCCTCCATCTGCGGAATAACATCAAAACACACGCCACAAATAGGAGGCGGAGCTCGGTCAAATGCCAAAGGGTGTAGGCGCCAATTATATATAGTTATTATTGTACTTTGTATAACATTTTAAATAATTAAACAAATTTTCTTACAAATTTAAAACCTTTTAACCAGAATTTTTAGAAAAATATTTAACAAGTTTGCAGTTTTATAGCCCATTGAATTTTTTATAATAAAGTGCCAATTTATAATGGATCGAAATTCGCGTGCTTTTTCATAAAATTTTTGCTGATAAAAAGCACTCTCATCCAACTGAAATCGATTAGGGTGGGTTATTAATCTTTCATTGTTTATTATATCAAAATCTTTTTCAGTACCTTGAAAATTAAACATTTTTATTGGGTCACAGGTATTCGTAAATTGCATTTGATTTTAGTTTTTCTAACTATAAAACCAACTAAGCCTTTGTTTAGAACCAGCTTATTTTCGACTATGATTATGCGTACATCCCAGCAAGATAATGCCCCCTTCATGTGACACGCCCTACGAACTCATTTTTCGAATCCCCCAATATTCCATGGTATAAGTGGCCAGCACCGAGTTCTGATTTTAATCCTTTACAGGATCTGAGGGACTACTTTTTGCTAAAATATATGCGCATGCAAGCCAACATGGCACGATTAAGGATTTCAAAAATGCCATTGTACCTGAGTGGGGAAAAACTCATTTAGCTACGTTACAAAATTTAGTTACATACCTTTATGCCTCGAAATACAATAAAATACCTTCTAATGATGTTAAAAATAACCGGCTAAAATCATTTCATGTCTACAGAAATATACTCGTCTACGCCTAACCATTACTATATTTTGCACATCTAAATATTTTCTATGGAACTTAAAATATTTATTTTTATCGAAGAACGTCTATAAAATAAATTTTAGAGTTCCTCAATAAAACTTACAGAACGTTAAGTAAAAAACATGATTAAAAACATATGTATTTATCCGTTACAATTTAAACTGAGTTTAAATGAAGACATTTTTTTTATTAAATTATTGTTTTCATTACAATATTTAGAAGTTTGAACCAAGTATTCTGTAAAATAAAAAGCCCCTGTAAGTTTTGAAGACAGGCACCATAGTGATAGTATTGAACTGATAAGAATGAATGTATGTATGCGTGTATGTGCGTAAATACAATAGCTATTACTGTTGTAGGTAGAGGCTATATACAAATGTATTTACTATTTTGGAGGCGTTGTTGCATATGTAGCTCCATATTATTGGCCCGTAATCACGGGTAAAAGTACAACCGCCTGACGTAGTTCGTTGTGCGCATGCCACATAAAATTGTGCGGAAGTAGAGCATAGTTAATCAGAGGTTCTTAATCGTTTACATCGGGTGTTGGTCTAAGAAACTAAATTGAAAATTAAAATTTTGAAACAAAATTAATATATGTACAAATGATTTTACTTATCGAAAATACAATTTACAATCAAAATAAATTTGTTGACTTTTAGAATAGATTTCACATATACATATGTATATACTCCTGTGCTTAAAAAAATTTTTATAAAAAAATTAAATCGATAGATATGACATTTAGAACGCCATTGGGTGTATTATATTCGATTTATTTATATATGAGTATGTGTGATATAGATTTGCTTTTAACTTTACACCCAGTTTACAGTAAATACGCACCACTACCACTGTACGTTCTCATTCCATGCCTGCATACATATACACTTCGTCGAAGCTATTAAGCGCAGCTGGTAGCCCCATGGCTGATTTCGAGGAAATCTACCCTATTGGAAGCTTAGGCTAGAAATATTTTTACTGCGCATGAGTAGATAACAGTCATACAAAATGGGATCCAATCGCTTACATTGCACAGACTTTTAATTGGCCCATTTGTAATACGTACATTTGTATGGCTACATATGTGTGTATGTGAGTACTTATTCTTTATATACTTTCCTATTCTTCTTTTTTGGCACTACAACCGTTTGTCGGTTGGAGCCGAGACTAGAAAACTGCGCCAAATGCCTTTGCCTTTAGTCGTACCAAGTATAGGTAGTCCTTCTACATCTGGTTCATCAATTGTGTTCGTGGGCATCCTCGCATTCTCTGTGCACCTATGGATGGCGAGTCCATGAATTTTGTCCAAATCAGCGAAATCATTGTAATTTTATGCGATTAATTATGTCTATGCCATTATAAAGCGCATATAGTACACCAATCTGTCTTCCATATGCATGCATACTTGCCCTAACCACTATTAATTCGTACCCTACGATTTCTTCTCATATACACCTCTTTGCAAAATTATAAACACACCACTATTTATTTAAAAAATATAGTTTATACCAAAACAAAAACCATACCACGTATAGCTACAACTTCGTTACAACAAACCTTTACATTTAACCAGAATTTTTATGACTTTTCTGGAATGCAGTTGCTTACGGTGCTAGCTTGTTCTTTCATACAAAAAAAAAATCGAGCATATACTTTGTGCGGCGGAAAGGAAAAAAAAAAATTCAGAAATCAACGGTAGTTTGTAGTTGAAGCTAAGGGACAGGGGAAAACTTCGCCAACTCTGAATGCCGAAAAAACACAATCCAGAGGAGAAGTTCAAATTCGGGATGGAGCGGCAGATGATTGGTATAATTAGCACTAATAACTAAAAAAACGTATGTAATGACATTGCATTTATACTTATGCAGATTGTAAATTTTTAATAGGTTGAGTAGAAGACAAGAGGAGCTAAGCTATGCTTTAATTTGTTGTTACTTTTACAATAAAACAAATTCACATACATAATTTTTACTTGAATTGGGATATTTTACGTTTTAAGTGATAGGGAAAAAGATAAAAATAATCAAAAATAAATCGCGCGACTTTTTCTAACAATTTTTTTCATTTTATCATTTCTAATTGTTTTTTGAATGCTGCCTTTATTACGTAATTTCACGTGAACTCAAGATCAATTTAAAAGAAATACTCGTACATGTTTAAAAATAAAGTAAAATCTCTATATTATTTTTTTGCGCAAAAGTCGTGATTTGATACAACGTACTTTTCTGTATATCTGACGACCCTAGGCAATACATCAATCACTTTGCTGGGCAACCACTGTAATTAAATCCGGGGCGACAAAATAGCTTCTCTTTCTTTTTTCACACGTTTGTATATAAACATTTGTATGTACTTTTATCATTGGCATTTGACATATGCATTTAAATAAATATACATACTATATACGTGTATGTTCCTCTGAATAAGGTTTCTTGGCTGCATTTGTTGTTCTTTATATTGTTTCATTTGGCTATTGCTGGTATTGTTGTTTGTTGGCTATTGCGTTAACCAAACTGCTGCTAGCGGTGGTGTTTCTATCGTCTTTAGCCGCGCAGCCTCGCTTAGCACAGTTGTGTAAAACGTTTCTAAATGCACACACGAACTTCTCTGAACATATATATGTTGTATATACTCGTATATTTATATACGCACATATATGGGTGTAAGTTTATATATGCACATGTATATATGTATGTACGTATATACTTATGCATACGTCTACATTTGTAACCAAACATAGAGTATATTCGCCGAGTTCTTGGAATCTAACAACAAATTCACACCCCAAAACAAAATCGCACTTCATTCACCGACAGAGCGTTTCACGTATATGAGCACATCGCACCGAACGAATCGAACGCACTCGCTTACCACAATTCACTAATTTATCAAAATCTATTTCAAGGTAAAGCAAGTATTTACAATATACTATTTATTTGCTCTAAAATGTGATTTACAATAACAACATTTAATAAAGAAATTTGCTATAAAAATTTCCTGCACTATTACGAGTAAAGTGTTACTGCAATAAAAATAACGTACCATATGCCACTCAACGCCGGCGGTTCTACTCGCGCATTCATCATCATTCACAACGGTCAGACTTTATCGGCGAATTCAATAATCGTGTCATTTCACTGTGTACGTCGTTTCAACTCACTATTTTTACGATTCCGCGTTATTAGCACCTCTTTTTCGGCCGCCAATAGGAGTCGATGCATAATTGCTTGTAGTGTATGTATATGCAGTACTAATAAATTTTAACGCCTTCTCAAGGCAAAAACAAAAACTATAAGCCATAACAACAGTAGCAAGAGAAACAACAATATATGGTACATTGGTGTGACTTTACGATTTGTTATGATAGCATTTGGTGGTTTTAAAATTGAATGATTTTAATAATACGACCTGATGTATTGTGCATTGGCTTCGCTGTTACTAAATACCGTTTCGCTGCGACTGTCAAAGGTGTGAGTGCGGATGTGTGTTCCTGTTAACATGTGTATGTGCAGACATACTTATGTAAATACCTGACTATAAAGCATTTAGTGAGTGTTTAATTTTAAAGCCAATTAACATTGAATTTAATGTGCAAAAGAAGTAGACATGCAAAAGTTTACATTGTACGCATGTGAACCATTTCGAGAAATTTAATACTGCTCATAAATTACGGTAAGTGAGAATATATGTAATAATTAAAGTATTATTGGGCTAACTTACCAATGAATTTTTAACTGTTGATCGAAAGTTTTTTGTTTGCAAAAAGCGAAATTTTTTTTGGAAAACCCTTTATAACCACTTAACTGGGTATCGATTCGTGATAAGTAATCAAGCAGTTTTAAGTGTACCTGTAGCCCAATTACACGCATAGTTTATTCTTAAAATGTAAACGACATAAAAGAAATTGTTTTCAGTATATGTGACCTGGTCTACGAAAAGTTACCTTACGTGCGAAAACAAGTTTTCGAGAAAACAGCAGTTAAATTTAAACTTCTAAAAAAATCAGTCTTTTTCGTATTTGTACTTTTCTCTTTTTTTACTTTTAACAAACTTTTAATCAAATTATGAATTTCTGGTTTTCACCATTTTAAAGAGCCTTTCACACACTATTCGAATCAACAAAAAAGTGAAAAATGATTTTTTGACACGTACCTAAGGTACCTTTTCATAGACCAGGTTACATATTATGGTTTTGTTAAAAGTAGTAAAAATTCACGTTATTTATGGAGCAATTTTTAATTTCGGCATAATATCGACCTTTCAAGATATCTCACAAAAAGCAGTACTAAAGTTACAATATTTGCCAAAGTTGTTCCAGCGTTAGGCGATTAATTTGCTTCCGAAGAAGTACTCCTATGACTCTGACTGGCAGCAAAGCGAATTGTTTCTTAATTGACTAAAAGTTTAAAATTTAAATTCACCTGAAGTAATGAATCTTGTTCGCCTTTTTTGGAATTCCGGCATCGCCCTTGGTTATATAGGAATTACATAGATATATAGATGAGAAATTGTAGAAAAACAATAAACATAATGTTTTTACATTAATTTATTACAAAACCCTCTCGCACGGAACAATATTAGTAAATTGAGAAAAAATTGTATATTCCTCTTTAGAACTTCACTTAACATTCTATTTCAAGCTTTATTCAAGAATTTAATTCGCTTAACACACAGAGTTTTGCAGCCTATCGGAAGATTTATAATTTTTGCAAATGGCGTCGTACGTCAATCATACGAGGGGTGCCTTTTATATGTCGGGATTAGAGAACAAAAACAAATTTTAATCATCGAAAATCACTTTATTGTTTTTCAAAATATTCTCCATGAAGATCGATCTATACACTTTTGCATGCGTTTGAACCAATTGTCGAAGCACTTTTGCCACTCTGAATGAGGTACCTCCAAAACATGCATTCTGAATGCCGCAACCGCTTCTTCAGGTGTCGAAAAACATTGACCTCTCAGTTGGTTTTTTACGTACGGGAATAAAAAGAAGTCATTCGGTGCCAAGTCAGGAATATACGGCGGATGACCCATTAATTCGATGTTTTAGGTGCTCAAAAATGCAGTTGTTTGAGCCGATGTGTGAGAGCTCGCATTGTCCTGGTGAAGAGTGATCCGTCTTTGGCGATTGGTTTTCCTAATTTCTTGGAAGACAACTGGCAAACAAATGGTTGTGTACCACTCAGAATTTACTGTTCTGCGTTGTTCTAGTGCTACGGTTGCGACATGTCCAGTTTTTCTGGCTCATCTTGAAACACCCATACAGTCGACTGCTGTTTACTTTCGGGCTCATACGCGTAAATCCATGATTCATCACCTGTCACGATGTCATAGACGTGTTTCGAAGCCCCGCGATCGTAATTTTTAAGCATTTCCTTCGACCAATCGACACGAGCCATTTTTTGAGCGATTGACAAATTGTGTGGGATCCAACGCGAACAAATTTTTTTGACAGTCAAATGTTTATGCAATATTGAATGTATGCTGGTCACACTAATGCCTAAGATTGTCTCAATCTCACGATAGGTCACATGACGATCTTGCAATATCAGTTCGCGCACAGCATCAATGGTTTTCGGAACAACAACTGATTTTGGACGACCTTCACGAAATTCGTCTTAGAGTGAACTACGACCACGATTGAATTCACCATACCATCGATAAACACTGGTCCTTGATGGAGCTTCATCGCCAAAAAATGAATTAAGTTCATCCATGCAATATTGCTGAGTTAATCCACGTCGAAAGTTGTAAAAAATAATCGCATGAAAATGTTCACGATTTAATTCCATTTTTGGACCGAGATGAATCTTTTAAGTTACTGTAAACAACACAAATAGCGCTGGTATTTCAAAACGTTCTGAGTACGTAAAAGCCAAAAAATGTCAAACTTTGCGATACAGCTGTCAGTTGCCAGATTGCAACACCAGGGTTGCCAAATCCCGAAATATAAAAGGCACCCCTCGTATTTGACACTTGTGGACTAGACAGCTGCAATTTATAAGCAGATAAGCAATTGAGCGCTATACAATCAGAATACAAATTCCCACCACAAATATTTTTTTTTATTTGGTAAAAAAGTTATTACAAAAAAAAATTGGATGAATAATTTTGCACCATCTTCTATAAGATATACTTAGTCTTGCCATAAATTCTGTGACAAATTTTACAATGCATACGGTGACAACAAAATCCCAAAAAAAAGTTCCGTTGTTTTTGCTTTCGTTCGTAAGCATTGTCTACTCAAACATTACAGGTATACTCAGTTTCGTGGCGAATTTCGCTTGTGTGTGAGTGCAAGTGAGATTTACGGATTGCCTAAAAAACTTAATATTTTATATATTTAATTTATATAATATATATATTTATATTTAATTGTTTACCGCACGATCAATCGTTTTTCCCAAACGTCTGAAGTGACAGACAGAAAAAGAAGCGATCGTCCTCGCGTGGTTCGAACCAGTGCAGCCATAAAAGCCGATCGAGAAAAAATTAACAGAAATTCCGTTAGTAAGCAGGAAATCATGTCCAAGGAAATGAATGTATCGACCAGATCCATGTCAAGGCTAATTAAAGATTGGTTGTTTACAGTTTGTAGTCAGAATGAAGAACATATAATATGTAGCTCAATCCGAAGCTTTGGTATGTATGCATTTTCCTGAGTTGGGGTTAATAATAGCGGATTTCTCTTTTACTTCGTGCCTTAACAAGGAGTTACGCACTTTTTTAAATTAAAGGATATATCATTCCCAGGACGCAATATCGTCCTCATAAAAGGGGTGATCAGAGAACCAAACATCGTAACATGCATTGCATATAAATTGAGTGACGCCAAGCTTTAAACTTGGGCAGAAGAATAGAAGCTAAAATGACAAGAATCGGTCTCGAATTCCATCAAGCTTTACTTTACGGTGAAAGGGGTTCGAAATTTATATTGGGCTTTTCCCAGCTCAAACAAGTAATACGTATCGTTACGCTATAATATTATCCACCTTTAATTGCTTATTGTTTTGTTTATAGGGGTTTTTCAGACAGTTGTAGTTTTCTAATGGATCTGAAACAGAATCGTGTGCAATATTTAGAGAAGATGTTTTTCCATTACGTGCCTGACATCAAATGTGCAGTGGTTGAGATAACGAATTATTGCTAAAATAACTTTGTACCAGACTAAGGAAACGAAATGGTTTCCTAGTGTCAACGTCTGTTGATCAGAAATTATATTTTTTATGGATTTAAATAAGCAACATTCCTGCAAAGTATTTTTTATTCCGTTATAAATATATGTATACCTGATATTTTCCAATTTTCGAGTACCAGGACGGTCAACTTTACTTCCCTTTTGCATTTTTGAGAACTATTACTTGAAAATCATTTTTTCCAAATATTTTTCCCATCAAAATAAAAAAATAAATTTCATCTATCGCTGTGCTGACGTCATAAAAGATTTGCAAAGTCCAAATTATGATGGTGCAACTATTTTAGTTGGTGACTCTGCTAATTGTTTGCAATTATAAATGCTTTCAGGTTTTGTTACTAAAAGGAGACCTGACAACCTAGATAAATATTTTGCAATCTTAATTTCGGTATGACCATAATAAACACTATTTCTAATTCTGATCCTGAACTACTTTCTAAAGAGTTATTATTTTCTTAGAGGTATGCAATTTTGCTTTATGGTCCTAAGTCTGTACAATATGTATGTCCATACATATATATATGCAAGAATATGATGTGCCAAATTATTTATAAGTGCAAATAAAATATAATATACCATATGCAGTTTAAAAACGACTGATTGTAATCACAAATTTTCATCTGGCTAAATCTGGCAAAAATGGCCTACTTGTAAATATATGTATATCGGCATGTATACGTTCAAATGAAGTTTATACGAAGTCTTGCAAGATTATGGCTTCAGATAGACATACAATAATTCACTTATAATTTTGTTTCAAATAATTTAAATAAATTTTATTCAAACTTTAATCAGAGCTGGTGTTAATTCATTCCAATATTGTTTGAATTTATGTGGAGCATCCGGTCGCCATTGCTAAGTTTACTTTACTCAGAAGCCTTCCCACGCAATACACAATGGCAGTTTGACGATAGCACGAAGTATTTGGTGCTTGTGTCACTTTGCGATCAATTAATCCCTCTAAATAAAATGGCAGACACGCACTGGAATTTTTAATGCCATTATTCTCATGGAACTCAATTTAATCGCACAAAGCTGGTTTTAAACATACGAGTATATGTATGTGTGTTTTTATCTGAGGCGTTGCATACAAGCATAAAATCGTGCCATTGAGCTACTTTGTCTCTTTTAACTATTCATCCTTCTGTTATTGCTGGCACTGATTTTGTTGAAAGGGAATTTGAGGAGTAGGCAATGAACCCTAACCGTCACACATAGCGCACAAAACAACAAGAAGAGGGTGTGGTTTTATGTGGATATACAAAGTGCTTCAACTTATGTAGGAGAGTGAGAGAGTACTGTTTTATATTAGATAAAAAATGATACTGATATTGAATGCGTTCGAGTAGAGATGTGAAATAATCGATTGTAATATCGTCGCCGATTTTGGAATTTTGAATCGAAAAATCGGATTTTATGGAACATTTCGCGTTTTACCTATTTAATTAGAACTAACATAGGCGGTAATTTTAACAACATCAATGCCTTCAGTTTCAACGATAACCTCTTCATTCGAGCGAAATTTCTTACCGGCGAGCATTTTTTTACATCTGACAACCAGTAGTCGCTGGAAGCCAAATCTGGCGAATACGGTGGATGTGGGAGCAATTCGAAGTTCAATTCATGTAGTTATGCAATTGTTTTGATTGACTTATGACTGACTTGTTTTTGGTGAACAGTGAGCAAACGCGGCACCCACTTTGAAGAGAGCTTTCTAATATTCAAATTCTATGCAATATAAAGCCAATACGATCTTTTAATATCTTTACCACGTAACTTCACTTTTCGATCATTCAAAACAATTTTGTGCATATTGTTATGTTTTCTGGTGTTACCGCCTCATTTGGAGTCCACTGCGTTATACATCATCGGTGTATCTTCGACCACGTTTGAAGTCAGCAAACCATAGTTTAATTGTTGTTTCTGATGGAGCAGAGTCCGCATAACACTTTTCAAGCCATTGCTTCGCTTGAACGGTATTTCCCATCAAGAAGCAGTGCGAAGTTAAAACCCGAAATTCTTTTTAATCCATTGTTTTGAAAATAAAAAAAAAACACTTTTTTGAGAAGGAGCAAATGTTAAATGAGCTTTTTTCGAGTACTAATTTGTAGATTCATAATAGGGATTTTCCAATTCAACTTACCGCGCTAGTGCGGGATTGCAGATATTACCATGCTAGTAGAGGATTTCAGATTTTTTTCTGTGTTTACCACACTAGTAGAGGATTTCATATAATTTTTCACCACTGTAGTAGGGGATTCAATACGCTAGTAAGGGTTTCGACTTATTTCATGCTCACAGTGAAGTGAATGAATTTCCGATTGGGAAAAATGCGTAAGCTGTGAATTCATGGCGCAGATGCTAAAATCGACGATATTGTTCGAATGGTGTTTGGGGCGCGTATTTAATCCAGGTTCAAGTCCTGAATAGTCATACGTTATTCCTTGCACGATTTCTTTTTTACAATTCAGTTTGGTAAACTTTTTGAGTTTATTGTAATTAGAATTGCTTTAAAATACTGTTTTAGGTTTTTTTGAATTTGATATTTAGAAAACTTCTTTTTTTTTTATAAAATAGTTCATAATGGATATGAACTGATTTTATATAAATCAATCAAAAAGGAAATATGTAGATATAGACATGCATATATTTAATCTCTTTAATCAAATCTAAGCTATATTGATGAGAAAATATCATTCTAATATCCGTCCAGAAAGTCAAACGCGCATACACGAATACATATGTATGTAGATATATAAATATGCATATAAAACAGCGAATCGAATAAATTACCGATTTAGGAAGGTGAATTAACAATTATGGATTAGCGCAAGCATAATAGACTTGCCATAGGAGTGCTACATCGTTCCATATTTGACTCAGGTTCAAGTCCTGTACACACTTTTCTTTGTTCGATATTTTTCTTTAATTTTTTGTATTTGGTTTAATTAGAATTGATTTAAAATAGCGTATTAAAGTTTTTCTAATACCTGTTATTTAGAAATTTATTTTCTATATAACATTATTCATACTTCTTTTGAATTGATTTAGGTATATGTACATATGTAAAACAGCCATAAAGGCAATCATATGAATATGCATTCCTATATTTAATCTCTTTAGTCAAATCTGAACTACTTACATACACATATTGATGAGAAAATGTTCTAATATCCATGGATGCATCCAGAAAGGCAAACGCGCATACACACATATGTATATAAATATATATAAATACATATATACAAGCCTTCAACGAATGCAAAATGTATGCATATAAAAAACAACAACTGCGACCGCCTTCTTGTCCGTCAGTGAAAAGATGGGATATGTATACCTTATGAGCAAAAAGAACCGGGAAGGTGATGTTGACTGTTTTCTTTGATTGCCAAGGTATAGTCCACCATGAGTACCTTCCATCGGGCCAGACAGTCAATAAAGAATATTATTTATCCGTTTTGAAGCCTTTGAGAGATGCTGTATGTTGTAAACGCCGGAAATGTGGGCAAACAGTTCTTGGATTTTGCGTGATGATAACGCGCCATCGCACCGATCAAAGAGATCAAAGAGAATACGACGAAGGAGCTGAAGGCCATGTCGGCCTACCGGGGCTGTTTGGAGGACTGGGTTAAACGTTGGCACATGTGTGTTGCTTCAGCCGGGTCATATTTTGAAGGAGATAATATAAATTTGCCTGAAATTTAACTCTGTTATGCTTTATTTAAACATTCCCGGTTCTTTTTGATCATAGGGTACATATATGCGGCTTTGCGGACAGAAATGTGTGATTCGCTGGATTTGTTCAAGGAATCTGAGTCGCATTAACTCGCGACTGTCGAACAGTTAGAAGACATATTTACATACATATAAGGGTGCATACATACATACATACGGAGCCGCTGCCACTCGGCATGACAAAAATTCAAGATTTATCAAATATTGGCAAATAATTCAACGCGAAATATTCCAATATTGACTATTTTCGAATGGTCGCGAAAATTGGCATATGAGCGGCTCGTTTTATGAATGAAAGTACTTTGCTCTTAGAAATATGAACTCGAACTTATGAATGAATTTTTTGTTTTTGTATCATATAATATTATATAATATTCTAAATTGTTCAGCGCCGTCGCGACTAATAGAATCATGGCCGCTGCGATTGCGTCTACGAATGTACATATTTTGTTTTTTTACTCGTTAGGCTTAGATTTTGGGTTTGGAAGCCATACGCATATTGAGGCATGAAGTGAGTGCGCTGTTTTTGTTGTGATCTAGAACATTTTATAATGCGTGGTGGCAAAGCGGCCATCACGTTGCGCTTGCTGCTGCTTTTGTGTCTATCGAAGTATTGTGTTTTTGTAAGTACGTATGTAACTACAGGGTGGGCCATGTAAAATTTGCTTTTTGAATCGGAATAAAAAAAAACTAATCATTGTTAACTAATTTTTTCAAACTTTTTTTTTATTTTGAAGATTGAACATTGTCATTTATGAATGAAAAATAATATCGTTCAAATGACTGCCATGACTGGCTTTACAGTAGGCCATTCGATCAACCCAATTTTTAAGCACATTTTCGATGGTTTGGGCTCCAATTTCATGAATGGCAACTTCGATTTCGTGTTTTAAAGCATCAATTGTCTCTGGATGGTTCGCATAGCATTTGCCCTTAACGGTTCCCACAAAAAATAGTCCAACGGGTTTAAATCACAGGCGGCCAATTGATATCGGAATTTCGGCTGATTATTCGGTTTTCAAAAACGGTAGCCAAAAGTTCGAGTGTATCTTTGGCAGTGTGACAAGTTGCACCGTCCTGTTGAAACCAAATGTCGTCCATGTTGAGCGTGTCACGGTAACGCTCACCATTTACTGTAACCGCGGATCCTCGCTCATTTTCGGAAAAAAATGGCTCGATGATGCCGCCAGACCAAAAATCAAACACATTTGACATGTCATTTGTGTTACCATTCTCACAAAAATAGGTGGTTCAAAAAGCAAACGCTATATGGCCCACCCTGTATAAACGTGCATGGATGTAGTTACATATGAATATAATTATTTTGCAGGAAGTTAAGAAGGCAAGTAGGTATATACATATGTACACATGTATTTATGGTAGGACATAAAGTGGGTATATATATGTACCTATATACACACCTGCATAGACTTTAGAGCAGAATTGTTTTTGCACTTGTTAGAAAGAAACTCGTTCAGTAGTGCGTATGTGTATTTGATTTCTTGTAAGAATGTGAGGTGCTGTGACATGTGAATAAATACATACATATGTATGTACATATGTCAAGGTTTTTTTGGCATACATGCATATGTACATATGAAAGGAAGATGTTGTTGTTGCCCTTGTGCATTATGGTTTTTCATATATAAATGTACATGCATACATACATACTAGGCCGGGTCGATTTGTGGTTAGGCAAGAAAATCGCCCATTGCTCTGTGAAAATCATATTCTAGGGATCAAAATAAGAAACTTTGCCGAAGGAACCATACCTCTAAAACGAATTCTGATGTCCCCCAATTTGGGTGGAACTTTTTAGTTTCTTTTCTCATGTAAAGGCCAAAAATGGGGATATTTTGAAATGATTGTATGGGGAACCCCCCAGGGGAGCTCCAGGGGGTATGCCACTGGCATGGGTGGATCGGCCGTTCAAAGTTAGTGGGGGTCGGTCATACATTTCTACTCGATTGGAGCACTCTAAATGGGTCAAAGTGGAATTTTTCGTTCGACCCAAATTGGGGGACATCAGAATTCGTTTTAGAGGTATGGTTCCTTCGGCAAAGTTTCTTATTTTGATCCCTAGAATACGATTTTCACAGAGCAATGAGCGATTTTTAAATCGACCCGCCCTAATACATACATATGTAATTAGCAGTCGAATACATAAACTATAAATTGACATGCAATATAAAATAATTGTTGATTTATCTTAACCATTATTTTATTTGTGAATGCAAGTACCTCCATTGACATGTACATATTGCATATTATATTGTCATATACCATTATTTATGTATCAAGTTCGTGCGTTTTTTAAAGGTGGTTTTCAAATTAATAAAAAAGATGTTTAAAGTATTTATTACTCAATAATATATTTTCCTTCGTTATTTACAATGTCTTCCCAACGTTTAGGCAAACTTTTAATTCCCTGCTCAAAAAATTGTTTGTCCTTGGAGCCAAAATACGCTTCGATATCCTCTTTTATGGCTTCTTTTGAGGAGTAATTCTTGTTATTTACATGGGATTGAAGTCTACGGAAAAGATGATAATCACACGGTGCAATATCCGGAGAGTATGGTGAATGCGGCATTAGCTTCCATCCGAGCTCGTTCAGCTTGCCTAATGTTTGCCTTGCGGTATGAGGTCTTGTGTTGTCGTGGTGAAACACACCTTTGCATCTATTCACTAAAGACGGTCGATTTTTGTTAAGTGCCTCATTCAGGTTTGATAGCTGATGGGAATAATAATAAGCAGGTATCGACTGGTTTGGTTCTAGAAGTTCATAATAAAATAGACAGGAGAATCTTCTTGGGGTGACGGCCATCTCTAGGGGTCGGTTCTGGTGTTTCATCTTTATCTAACCATTGGCGTGTGCGAACGGGATCATGGTAAAGAACCCATTTTTCATCACCAGTAACGATACGGTTCAAAAAACTTTCATTTTCAAGCCGCTGCAGCAGCTGAGAACACACATTCACTCTCTAATGAAGGTTGGCGACGGAAAGTCTATGCGGAACCCATTTTCCCAGCTTTGAAACCTTTCCCAACTGAACCAGGTGCCTGTGAACTGTTCAATGCGATGAATTTAACCTCTGAGCTATCATATCGACTGTCAAATTTGGCTCAGCTTCCACAAGCTTCAGCAAGGTGTCGGAGTTAAAGACTTCAGGATGACCAGTGCGCGGGGCATCCTCCCCGTCGCAGTTACCACTTCGGGATTTTGAAAATCACTTTTGCGCAGTCCTTACACTCTCCGTGAAAAGTGTTTATTTCTGCAGCAGCAGTTGTTGCATTTTTACCACTTTTATAAAAAAAATACAAAATATGCCTCTTAAAACACATGCTTCTATCCGCGATTAAAATCAATTGTTGAATGCACAATATTTCAAAGAAAATATAAATAGTTCCGTTATATTCCGCAGTCGCAGAAGCAAACGCACCGCGCCTTTATCCCTTTCAAATGCATGACTTGACATCAATTCTCGGCGCCAATTTTTTTTTAATTTATTCTTTTTTTAATGTAATCGAAAAAAGGGGAATATTTAGTATAATATCTATTGCTTTGAAAAAAGGTTAAAGGGGGGAATAGAGGGGTGTATCCCCATCTTAAAACTGAAAACCGCACCCTCTGGAGGCTTATAGGTTTTAAGTAATTTCATGTTAAAGTTCGGTAATTTAGCAAAAAGTTGGTGTTGCCATACACTTGAAATAAAAACGAAGATCATATGCAGAGATGTTCAGTGGAGGGTTGATTGTAAAACTGCAGTATTTTTTGCTGTAATTTAAAATTAAGAAATATTTTTGAAAATAAAACATACAACTCATCGAAACTTAAAAACAATGATATTAAGCGTATCACAAAAAATAATAAAATAATTAAAAGCCAAAAATTACGGTTCATAAGGGTATTGTATTGCTTCGATCAGTTTTACAAACGGGTCCTCGTGCATTGTATAAACAGATTTTCTCCACAAAAATTCTATTATCATGTATGCAAAACAAATAGGGTGGTCGTAGTTATCTTTATTAAAAAACTCGTTACCTTTAAAAAAATAGCCTTAATCAGTCCAACTCCTCCTACGCAATACACAGTATTTTTGCGTAGAACTCCTTTTCGCGTGGGAGGCCTTCGGCCGCGCTTCAAAAAAATAACCCTCATCAGTCCAACTCCGGCTACGCAATCCACATTATTTTTGCGTAGAACTCTTTTCCGTGTTAAAACTATTGAACCCAAAATTAAAACGTCATATGTGTGTGTGTAGTAAGGAGGCACAATAACTCCCATCCCCATCATTAACACTAAACTCAAATACTTCATTTTTGTTCATATTTTTGTTTTCATTTGCAGTATCCGGCAACACCATACTGTTGTCATTCCAATCTTCTATTTCGCTTTAAAAATTGGAACGTAATTGTATGGACAAATGCAATTGCATTTAATTTTAATGAAAATAATTCGATTATAAAGATAAAAATAAGTAAAAACACGCGTGTGAGTGTTTATTTAGTGAATTTTAGTGAAGTATTAAAAAATATATAGTGCAATGTAATATACATTATTGCGAATCCCAGCCGAAAAAAATTTTGTGTATTAAATTTTACGTATGCGCTTATTATTTCAAAAATAAGAAAATAGTAAAAATTTAATTGGTCTAATGTCGAGGTGAGAGATGTGGTGCGTCTTGAGGTGAAAGATGTGTGGTGTTTTCAATTTTTGTCTATAAAGTCGGTGCACTATGGAAAATTTAGGAGTTTTACAGACCAAAAATCGATAATTGTTACATTCCTAAAGATTAAGTTGCGAAAATTTGCACAAATACAAAAAAAATGTGTAAAGATTTAAATAAAATATATTTTAATATCATTTATTTTTAAATACCGTGTGAAAAAAATTAAACTTAAAAATTATCAAATTTAAAATTATTTTATTTCATTCTAAATAGCTCAACGTCTTAAAATATGTAAAAACAAACTTATAATTCATAACTTTTAACAAAACAAAATATGTAAATTATTGTCAAACAATTAAGTAAAGCAGGTATAAAAATCGGTAAGAAGAAGTAGTTCAATACGTATTAAAGGAATAGAAATAATAAACATTATAAAAGTTATTTTTTTGTACTTTTTGTAACACTTTCTATTTAAAAAAATTTATTTTAATTACTTATATACTTACGGAAAATAAGGATTAAAAACAGATTAATTAATGTTTGGTAAATCCAGGGTCTCCTCTTAAAGCTCTTTTACCATTCTTTTATAGGGGTTTCTTAAACTTGTTATAAATGGATCAGATGCATAAAGAAGAGCGTGGAATACGTACTCATTTATAGCTGATCGAGAGCATTTCCGAGCATGATGTAAACGAAATTTTTAATAATCCTTATTACGGGACTCTTGTGCGTCTTCAGAAAGTTGACCAATAGGAGGCACTGCAAAATGGTTTATAATACTTTCTCCATGTATTAAAATTTTGTGGACCGAAGATGGCATGTAATACCATTTATAATTAGTCATATAGATCTGAGTAGTTTCCATAGCATAACTAACAAATTTCTCTGTATTTATCATCATTCCCGATGAAAGAGTCTGTAGAACTATATGAAGGCGCTTAATCAAATGAATGTTGAATCCAGTAATTTCAGCTGAGCAGCTAGCATTGTAAAAAAATCTTCTGGCAGTATTACCGTCATTGGTATTGCCACTTCCTTGTCGGGGTTTGTCGATTATCAATCCTAGCTCATCGCGAAATTGTTTTTGTACCAGGATTTTTTTCTCTTGCTTTAGCAGTTTAGTTTCTTCACTGTGAGCTGACCATTTTTTGAAGGAAAGATTGTAGGAGATATGTAGTATCATTTCCATGCAACGAATCCAGGCATGTAATGTAGATAGGCCATATTGACCAGAATCCTCATTTTCAGGCCTAGCAATCATTTTAGTTAGATCAATCAATTAAACACAATTTAAAAATCAATTAAAACACAATTTTTCTAGTAGATCCGAGTATAAGACCTTATTTTTACGGTCTGCTGCTCTTATTGTTTCCACAAGATTTGCTTCTGTTCCTATCGAACGTAGTCCCTGAAGATAAGCATTGTAAATGTGTTCAAATCCGTATTCATGGAGTAACATTGTGTTTTTTTTTTCTTTTCTTGCTGGATTCTGATGAGTCTGTATAGGGTAAGCACGGTCTTCCATGTTTACCAGAAACGGGTGTATTGTTTTTCGGTAAAACAACTGAATATTCTGAATCCAACCAATTACTTTTTTTTTTAAATACGTATTTTTTACGGGATACTTCCATCCATCTTTAATTAAAAGCTGGACTTATATGTCTTTGAATATCACTGATGATAAGACATATGTTGTCTTCAGAGACTTTGTAATTATTTTTCAAAACACTTGATAAACCATTAAAAGTTTTCCTCCTTTAATACAATTTTTTATTATTTCACGCTTAGAAACTTGAAACAAGTCATTTTATTAAATTTGTTGCATTTAACGAGCCGCGAATGTACAAACAATTGTATCTTTACATGACATAAGAAGCGCGCATAAAAAGTTTTTGGTTTCAGGAAGTCACAGATTCCAAAGAATTTCACTAATTTTGTCTCACGCAGTAAGACAACTCAAAAGATAAAACGGTAAATAGATTGCTTCTGCAATCACAATTGAAATTTTTTTCAATAACTTTGAAAATCGCAAAAAATCCGCAGCAGTTTTATAAATGTTTCTTATTAATAATAAAGTTACAAATCTTACTTAAATTTTAAACGTTGGGAGGCGTAAGTAACTGTTGAAAGTTTCGATAAACTTAAAAAACCCTTTTTTTAACTTTTTTAACTTAACGTTGGTTCGAATCTCGGTGAAACACCAAAAATTAAGAAAAACATTTTTCTAATAGCGGTCACCCCTCGGCAGGCAAAGGCAAACCTCCCAGTGTATTTCTGCCATGAAAAAGCTCCTCATAAAAAAATATCTGCCGTTCGGAGTCGGCTTGAAACTGTAGGTGCTTCCATTTGTAGAAAAACATCAAGTCGCACACTACAAATTAGTAGGAGGAGCTCGGCCAAACACCCAAAAAGGGTGTACGCGCCAATTATATATATATTTGAAACTGTTTTTTGTACTAATTTTAAAACAAATTTGAAGACGTATTATTTTTTTAATAATCTGCAAGAAATAAGCTTTCCGAAAATATATAACTCTTTATATTTACTTCTACAAAGTATGACCTTGAAATCACTTTAAATGTAGTAAGGTGAAGTGGCTTCACCTGGACGTTTCCAAAAATAACAAAGATTGCCGAATGATATAAAATTAGCACTAGCAAAACTTGTAGGCATAGTAAAACAAAGAAAAATGGTATAGGAGAAATTTCCAATATGTACACCTCCAAAATCTTATTTCATGGCCAAAAAACCGTTTTTCAGTAGGTTGGTGTGAACAATCACTCCTAACTTCGCAAATTTCCATCCTATTTTTTTTTACTTTTTTAGTTCGAAAGAACGAAAACAAGACGTTTTGACAGTGTGTTCATAATTTGTTTAAATTGAAAACTGACGAGACTGTAGTTGTAAGGGTTTGGAATTTTTTGTTTTTTTTCTCCAATTTTTCAACTTTGACATCATTTTTACGATATTATCCGATATTAAGCATTTATTTTAGTACACAATTATTATAGTAAATTTTGCTTTGCGTTGAATGTGCTATATTTGACTGTAATTGAATTAAAATTCATAGAGTTGTGTGAGTTTTAAGATTGTTTTTTTTTTGTTTTACTAATTTGGTATGTAGGTATAACTGACGCTGAATAAGAATTAGGGCGTGTTTTGATGCGTTATTATATATATATACAGGGTTGGCCATATTAAACTGACCCATTGAGTAACCCTATAACTTTTTACTGTAATTTGAAATCTAAGGTTTACGTCAACAAGCCAAAGACACTAGGCGCACTTAAGGCCAATATCCGACGGGAAATAGCCGCCATATCGGCCGAGACGCTGGCCAAAACTATGGAAAACGCCGAAAAACGGGCACATTACGCTATACGAGCTAAGGGCGACCACTTGCGCGATATCATATTCAAAAAGTGATGTAAACGAATCTCCTTGAACTAAATTAAATGTTTTTCACAATGAAACACAAAAAAATGTTTCTTCTTCCATATTTTTTTAATAATCACATGGGTCAGTTTAAGATGGCCAACCCTGTACATATCCAAATACGTGCTAAGGGCGACCACTTGCGCGATATCATATTCAAAAAGTGATGTAAGCGAATCTCCTTGAACTAAATTAAATGTTTTTCACAATGAAACACTAAAAAATGTTTCTTTTTCCATATTTTTTTAATAATCACATGGGTCAGTTTAATATGGCCAACCCTGTATATAATTGGCGCGTACACTCTTTTTGGGTGTTTGGCCGAGCTCCTCCTCCTATTTGTGGTGGGACCTACAAATGGAGGGACCTACAATTTCAAGCCGACTCCGAACGGCAGATATTTTTTATGAGGAGCTTTTTCATGACAGAAATACACTCGGAGGTTTACCATTGCCTGCCAAGAGGCGACCGCTATTAGAAAAATCTTTCTCTTAGTTTTGGTGTTTCACCGAGATTCGAATCGACGTTCTCTCTGTGAATTCCGTATAGTAGTCACGCACCAACCCATTCGGCTATGGCGGCCGCGTTATTATAGATACGTAATATTTATTGGAGTAGATATATATGTATACATTAGAGTACGGTGTAGTACGGTACTTTACTGCATAAAACAGAACTGGTTAGAACTTTCGAAAATATCTGAAAAATACTGTTTGAATCAAAACTCTTTGTTGAATCTCTTTTATTTGTATTATTAATACTACAAAGTGGCTGATTATTATTTGCCACTAATAAGCAGCGTAGTTTATGAAACGAAATCCTTTTTCCAAATTTTTGTATGCTGCTATTGTGTCCTCCAGCGTTATAAATTTGCTTCAAAGAAGCCGACTAGCGAGATTCTGAAATCTTCCTGCAGCATATTCCATTGTTTAAATTTAAACGCAAGCATCTTGGATGATACAATATAATGGGAGCAGATAAGTAAATTCAAAATTTGTAGCAACTTTTTGATTTTCATTTTTCAAATTTTGCAGAACAATTGGCTCACGTGAATTGCGGTTCATACTAAAGGTCAAAGGTGGTATACGCAAAAAGAAATCGTTGTGGCCATCAATCACAGTTTCAAACGATGCTTTCAATCCGCGAATAAACCGCAGATAAAAGAATATTGATTGAGATTATTATCACGCATTTCTTTTTCAATAGAAATATGAAAAAGCTACCAAGTGTACCCAAGTTCACACTGTACATTGATTAACAAAAGAAGTTTGTTATTATTATATAATTTACTAGTTTACAGTTTATTAAAATTTTTAGGGATCCTTGACGGGCCTCAGATTCCAAAACTCATGCGAGATGAGGAATTTACGAGTAAGCTCAGTGCAGTGGAAAGGCGAGCATGGGATAGTTTTAAATCATTGTGTGAGAAGTTCCTTGGAAACAACAAGAGCTCTGATTATGTTGAAGTCGTCAAAGAGTTTTTGAGTGCGTACGAAAAAATGGAAGGGAATATGTCCATCAAGAAACACTTCCTGCACTCACATTTGAATTTTTTCCCGGAAAAGCTGGGCCAGATGAGCGATGAACAGGATGAAAGATTTCACCAGGAGATAGAAGTCATCGAAACACGTTTTCAAGGGAAGAACTTCATCAACATGCTTGCTGATTATTGCTGGCCCTTGAAACGTAAAACAAGAGATGACTCTTACAAACGGAACAGGGCTAGCAAACATTTTTGAAATCAAGATTAGTTTTTCCAGACATCTTTTAAAATTTTAAATCTGTACTGCTTCGTACTGTTATTTTCCGTTCAGTAATGTTATGTCCTTTTTTTCTGTTTTACAATATGCTGTTGTTTAATGTACTGTTCTGTAATGTACTATACTGCACTGCACTATAGTGTACCGTATCATACTAAACTCCAAAGAGCCGTTTCCAATGCAATTTTAAGTTTGGAACCAGTTTCGTTGTGTACTGCACCGTACCGCACCGTCCATACCGTACAGTGCTGCACTGTCCTGTATATCTATACTCCAATAAATAGTATGTGTTTATACTGACACTTGATATCATGTTCATGCTTCGAAACGCGCCCTTATTCCAATTTAGCGTCAGCTATAAGTACATACAAAATTAGTAAAAAAAAAAATCTTAAAACTCACACAACTCTATGAATTTTCATTCAATTACAATAAAATATAGCTTTTTCGTTGCAAAATTAAATTTACTATAATAATAGTGTGCTAGAAAAAATCCTCAATATTGGATAATATCGTAAAAAATGATGTCAAAGTTGAAAAAATAGAGAGAAAAACAAAAAATTCCAAAAACTTACAACTACAGTCTCGTCAGTTTTCAATTTAAAAAAAAGGTTGTCTGTTTACTGACGATAGTTTAACGTGACAACTTCATAAGAAAATACTGATGTAATGGTTGCAATTTTCAAAACAAAATTTTAATTTTATTTCTTTGATAGATATTTTGTATGGATATAGAGAAGGAGGTAAATGGAATGTCAAGTTACATTTACACAAACGTGAAAAATGACGAAACATTTATCAAATTCATGAAAGATATGCTCAATTTCGATTGTGCATCAGACGTTAATAAGTCAACAACACTAAGAGGCAACATCATCGATTTACCTTTTTCAAGACACATTACACTCGAAACACCCCCTTTCCTTTCCTACTTTTCCTATCATCGCCCTATTTTCAACAGAGAAATGGTTCGTTACCATGCGCACAGGAAGAAGGCATATGCAAATACAAATACATATGTGAATTTATATAAATATGCGCATATGCATACATATATATGCTCACTGAAGTAGGAGAGAGCCAGATGTCGAACGTTGCCGAATGCGCTTTCGCTTGCAGTTCAAGCAAGGTAACGGCGATTGAGCAAGATAACGACGAATGAGCAAGATAACGACGAATGAGCAAGATAACGGCGATTGAGCAAGATAACGACGCATTTTTTCGTGCGTGCAGCCGGCTAAATCGAATTATAAGACGTTATCACGTTAAAAATTATGAACACACTGTCAAAAAGGTTTGTTTTTGTTCTTTCGAACTAAAACAAAAAAATTAGAAATCGGATGGAAATTGGCGAAGTTAGGAGTGATTGTTCACATCAACCTACTGAAAAATGGATTTTTGGCCTTAAAATGAAATTTTGGGGGTGTATTGGAAATTTCTCCTATACCATTTTTCTTAGTTTTTCTATACCTACAAGTTGTGCTAGGTCTCCATAAAAGTATATTTAGTTGTTTTTGTTACACAGTGTAGTTTATTAATACTTTTTTTACGATAGTTTAATTCGATCCTTAAACTATGGGGGAAAAATAAAAAAATAACAATAGCGACATTTGCAAAAATCATTTTTTATATGCCGTTGTTCTACTATTTTCCATAGTGCGGTGTTCTAAAATCCCCTACTACAAACAGAGAATGTTAATGGAATGAGAAGGGTCAAATGTTAAATAAGTTTTATTCGAGTACTAATTTGTAGATTCATAGTAAGGGATTTTCAAATTGAACTTACCACACTAGTGGGGGATTGCAGATATTTACCTGATTTTTATATAAATCAACCAAAAAGAAAATATGTACATGTGTATAAACATGCATATATTTAATCTCTTTCATCAAATCCAATTATATTGGTGAGAAAATATCATTCTAATATCCGTCCAGAAAGCCAAACGCGTATACACACATACGTATGCATATAAATAGGCATACAAACTTTCAACGAACGCAGGACATGTGCATATAAAACATTAACATTCTGTGATTGTACTAAAAATAGTTAACACTAACATTTTTGTCTGCTATTCACTCTGTATATTCAGCTGTCTGCGCCACCTACATTTCGAGTTTTGAACCAAAGCGAAAACAATCACCTCCATCTAGCGCGCCACCTGTCGGTAGCAATTGAAGATGCATTTTGAAAGCAGTAGAGAGCGCCATTGGTTTAAGAGGCGGAGCCTAAAATCCATGATGGCTGCTGCAAATTGGTATGGTAGTGTAGTTCATTCACTGCTGCAAGAGAATCGCACCGTCTGGGCATCAGTTATACGTCAATTGAATAAAGAACAAAATATTTCTGTTGAAATACTTTACGCTGGCATTTTAACAAGGGCGTAGTTTAAAAATGGGTACAAAGTATAACACACATTGACAGTCCTAATGTGTTTTATATGAGCAGTCCCAGCGGCTGATAATTATTCATCATATATATAATATTATAAACGGCTTTTGGTCTAGAATTTTATAAGTTTATTCATTAACCGGGCGTTTGTAATAGTTGAAAGGATTGGTATATATACCATATATATATATATATATATGTACTTACAGTCCACAGCACAGTACTTAAGTAATTAAAAAAATATTAAGTCACTTCTTACATGATTGGATTTTTTTACGGTCTTCTGTTAAATAAGCGATATTTTGACGTGTGTAATGATATTAAGAAGAAATCACGTGTAATTGATATTAGTAACGAAAGTGATTTGGATTAGTGAATATGCAGAAATTGACTATGGAGAAAAGTTTGCCATTTTAAATCTACGTGAACAAAATTTTCCTTAGACAACAGTTGAGTGAGAGATTGGATGTAGTTATATATCAGTTATGACATTTTTCCGATTATCGAGATCGTGTTTTCTTCTTAAGGGGAACACTAATTAAAACTGCTGATAAACAAATCTTAAAGTACGTTAGCAGAAAAACCCAAAAAATAAGTCAGATTTCATAGGAAATACGGAAAAATGAGATTTCTATCCTTTATTTATTTTTTTGTAAACACAAAGATTATAATTATGCATATCAAAGGAAAGTGAGTTTAATTATCTCTACAACAACACTATCGTTTTAAAAATCAGTCAAACATTTTATAGAATATATGGTGTTTAATTTCTCGCAGATCTTATTTAACCCCAATATTTAAATAGGTGTGACAAGCGGAGTACGACCATATTTTTTCTGTTTTAGTTATTTATACACATTAATTGTAAACAATTGTTTACTAAAGCCGCTATTTCGAACTTCAAAGACCCATTACTCGATTTTAGAGGATAACTTCGAAAATCGGAGAAATTAGATTCAAACTCTTAAAAAAAAATAGTTTGTTCCAACACCCAGCCAAGTGCTGAGTGTTATAAAGCTAAAATAACAAACATTTCCGAAGTATTAGTTTAATTTGTTACATAGAAAATGATTTTTTAATTGCATTTGAAATAAATGTTTAGTCCATGAAAATTACAAGCCCAAAAGTTTGATACATAATTAAAGTCCGAAAAAGTTCTAACGAGTGGCGCATTAGCACTATTTTATGTCTTATTAAAGCCTACGCGAACAATCTTAAAACGACGAAAATTTCTGCAAGGAGGACTAAAATTTATTCTTTATAGAAGAGCACAGCAGTCAATTTTGCCACTAATGGGAACAAAGAAAAATAATACTGACTGAAGTACTTCTACCACCTAATAGCAAATGACTAATCAATCGACAGCGACATTCTTATGATTGAGTCCTCTCAACTTATGTGCTGCATGATAAAGATAATTTTAACCGAACAAACGCAGGGTATAATATCTTAAGAGTACAGGGGTCAGTGAGTGACGTTTTCCAAAATTGAGCCTTGAATAGAAAAAACTTCATGTAACACATGGGCTGAAAAGTCCCGGTCCTAACACATACATAGATAGCACTAGTTTTATTGCACTCGTAATTTTTCAGTTAGTACTAACCTTAAAAAACAGCTGCTAAAATTTCATGGTATTCTATTCCTTAGTTCGTGCGTTATTGTGCTAAGAGTGACGCTACTTTTATTATTTTCAAAACAATGGGTCAAAAAGAACTTCGAGCTTAATTTTACACTGCTTCTTGATTAGAACAAATACCATTCAAGCGAAGTAATGGCTAATGGACTCCGCTCCATCAGAAACAAGAATAAAACGATGGTTTGCTAACTTCAAAGGTGGTCGAAGAGACACCGATGGTGCACAACGTAGTTGACGTTCAAACGAGGCGGTAGCACCAGAAAACATTAAAAACTCCACAAAATCGTTTTTAACGATCGAAAAGTGAAGTTACGTGGTAAAAATATCAAAAGAACGTATTGGCTTTATATTGCATAGAATTTGAATATGAGAAAGCTCTGTTCAAAGTGGGTGCCGCGTTTGCTAACTTCACCGGGTTCGCACCATGTCACAAGTCAATGGCAAAACTACATTAATTAAACTTCGAATTGCTCCAAAATTTATCGTATTCGCCAGACTTGGCTCCCAGCGACTACTGGCTGTTCGCAGACCTATAAAAAAATGCTCGCCGGTAAGAAATTTGCCTCGAATGAAGTGGTTTTCCCTGAAATTGAAGCTTGAATATAAATCGTTCTACAAAAGTGGTTTTGAAATGTTCGAGCTGCGCTAGAAGTACGTTGATGAATAAAGCTTATTTAAAAAAAAAAAAAAACGTGTTTTCTTTGTTTAGTCTCGGGACTTTTCAGCTCATCGATAACTACTGAGCTGCTCCTATTTATTAAATAAGATCGCATCCAATAAAAGAGAGTCGAATGAAAACCAAGACATGCCAATTTAGTTATTTATTAAAAATTAGTTTTAAAGTTTGCACCATAACCACAATCTTAGTCTTTAAAAATCTCTCAATGACATCATCATCTGAAAGAACAAGTGATTTGAAGTCGACAATAGAAAACACTTTCAGCACATAAGTCCACATAACGTCATTATAAAAAACAGAGGCCTTTTTCATCGATTTAATATGTATATCGGTAAACATTCTTTGGATTACTTTTTATGTTAACTTAAAATTTTTGAATGTATTCTAAATACTTTACAAAGACTGATTTAAATTACGAAACTTATTCCTGTGGTAAATCATAATAGATATAAAAATGATAAACGCGATTTTCTTTAGTTGACCTGAACTTCTTTCTCTCAAATTTTCCTGATGCTTGAGTTCTTTCGTGCAGCAAGGAATCTTATATCTTTGTCACGCTTAAAAACTGGTATATGTTTAGAACACACATCAAGCACTAAAGTTTTAAATATCTTAAAGCCCTCTGCAACTTCAATGTTGCCCAAAGACATTTTCCTTAGATACAACAAAGCAAAGGTTGTCGCTTATAAAAATCAAATCTAAATCTTCTAAGCGACTCATACCATGAGATAATCTATTAATCTGAGCTAAACCCATGCCCAATAAATTGTCAATAAAATAAGATTCAGTAGAACTATTGCTATTTGAAGGCGTTAGAATAACCCACTTAGATTGCTCAATTGCTTGGATAGGTTCAAATGTGAAAAATTTATAATTGCATAGCGTTAGAGTCCATAAGTATCACTTACGAAATTATATTTGCCAAATGTGATTAAACCTTTTCAGTTGTGAAGCAGTCCTCTTTAGTCCACCAAATTTCTATCCATTTAACTCTCCCATCTCGTTAATCTATACATACACATATACTATGTAGTATGTGCGTATTTGAGTGTTCATGCAGGTCTTTCTCACTTCGTTGTTAATTTCTTATAGTTTGTTGACGTTGTTGCGGTGTGTAACAGCAGTTCGTTGATTGTTGAGTGTTAAAATATTTTACGATTATTACCCCGTTTTATGAAATTAGAGTTACGAGCACAACCGATCAGCTTAACAATAGATCACGCTGGCTAAGCGGTACGTACATATATGCGACAATGTGCAGACACGGCCTGTTAGTTGGCTCGAAACAAGGATTTTTGCTAAGTGAAATTACGTAAAACATCAATGAAACAGAATTAGAAAATAAGGACTATTTAATGTCCTTCACAAAAATCAATTTGGAAGGGTTTGAATTCCTCAGCTATTATTCGGTTCACCTTGAACAGATGCAAAAGGTCGAACAACATTACGGTCTTAGACAAAGTGATAAAAATGAGTTGAATACAACTGAGGAACGGTTTAATAGTTATAAATAAAATAAATTTATGTATAAATAAACACTCATTTTTACTGAAATGTGCTTACACAATATTTAACCAAACTGTGTTCCTACTTTTACAATACTTTTAACTTTTTGGACACTTTTAATTTTTTTAAACCTAAAATATCGCATGCACAGCAGACACACCGTAAGCTGTTGCCGACGATATCATCTAACGTTAAGCCCAAGAAAAGAGCAGTTTCAACCGGCTGGGACTACAGAGAGAGGCTTGAGCAGTGTGAAGAGGTCGTTAGCGTCTCGTGGAGTACCTTCACTTGGGGGAGGAGTTTAACCAGCTACAGCTAGAAGGTAATTGTGGCGGTGTAACGAGGATCTCACGAGGCAACAGAAAGTCTCCGTCTGCAATGGGGGTAGTTGGACTCCGACAACGGCACTCAGGTACAAGAGTTAGTAAAGGTGGTAATGAACTCCCCGTGTCGTTTGAAGATCTATTTAAGCACTTCAATGCACTGTCAGTTCGGTATCAGTGCCGGTGAAAAATAAAATATTGTTGGCCTAGTCTCAAATGCACCTTTTTCAGGCAAGTCCGGCCCAGTCACGTTTCTTACCATAAATGCTGCTTCAGTGTCAGTTTCGTAATTTATAAATGCTACGAAATCGATAGTTTTGTGTATTTCACTAACGAACTGACATTATTTTATTGAAAATTGTGTTTGTAATAGATGAAAAAGAACGGATGTGTATGACTGATCCATTCTGATTTGCACTGATACTGAGCCAACGGGGCACTTATACGGTGTTGTTTGTATTTAAATAGGTCTAAAGTTTTGCCTATAGTCAATCGATACAAGGCCTGTACATATAGCATAAGTCTAGATCTAGCCAATGATTTAATTCTTGCGGTAGAATCCTAACAGAAACTCCCCGCTGAGCATAGTGTTATGCTCCTTTACTGGGGGAATATACATCACACTACAAAAATGATGTTTAAACAATCACAGGACAACCTGTTCGACAATTCAGCCCTAGTAGATGGACGACCGAATGCCTTAAATGTCGCCAGCGACGGTTATTTGGCTTTGTCCCAAATACTATAGACTAGTGATTTGAGGTTCTTGTTGCAATTTTGGGCTTTAGTAGTGAATGCGGTTGTATACGCCGAAAACGAGAGAAAATCATTGAATGCGACATCCAATAAATGAGGATAGATGGAAGTCAGAATTGACATATCATAAACTTAAAAGCTCAGTTGGAGTTTGACTTCCTATTATTGATGAGGGAGTTCTAGATGCTTAAATAATCGAGAGAATCGCTATCGTTGCAAAAGAACAATCGGCTCAATGAAAGACATGTTTCTCCGACTGTATAAGCACAATTGAAATGTTTTTTGGTTGTTTCCAGTCGACTGACTTATCATTGATGGCCTCGTGTCAAAGAGGCAAAGCGAATAGGTCTGGTGGTGAACGAAGATAAAACGGAGTATATCTCTTGCCAACAAGTGCTACTTTGGACCTAGTAGGAAATGAGTAGTAAGGTCCTCTCTCGACGAACAAAACGAACACTCTACAAGTCTCTCATCATGCCCGTCCCAACGTATGGGGCAGAAGCGTGGACGATGACAAGAAAGAGAGAAAGATTATGCGTAAGATTTTTGGACCTTTACACGTTGGTAACGGCGAATATCGCAGACGACGGAACGATGAGCTGTATGAGTTTTACGACACCATAGACATAGTGCAGCGAATAAAGATCCAGCGGCTACGTTGGCTGGGTCATGTCGTCCGAATGGATACAAATTCGATGCGGTACCAGCTGGTAGTAGCTGAGGAAGAGGTAGGCCTCCTCTGCGTTGGAAAGATCAGGTGGAGAAGGACTTGGCTTCACTTTGTGTGTCCAACTGGCGTCGGTTAGCACGAGAAAGAAAAGACTGGCGCGCTTTGTTAAACTTGGCCAAAATTTCGTAAGCGGTTATCGCGAAAATTAAGAAGAAGAAGTATCTTATGGTAGTGTAGCACACATAAGCTTTTTAGCCCAGGCTTTGACAAAATGTGATGTGCGTATCCGAATATTATTTCTACAAACGCCGAACCGTACAGTTTTATGACGCTTTTCAATGACGAATGTTTTTTATGAGACATTTTTTCATGGTAGAAATACATTCAGCATATTCAGCGAAAGATAATAAAGTTATATAAAGTTTTTTCTATTATATAATGTATTATATAAGACTTTGTCTGAAGTTTATATCTAACTTCTTCGGCCAGTCCGCGGGGGTCTCACATCGAGATATGAAATTCTAACGAAATATTTGTAGCAACCAATTGATATATCTATCTACTTATATACATATATGTATGTACACATGCATTAAGCCTTTTATTTAACTGTTGAAATATGAACATTCCTTACGAATAGAAATTTAATTCCAAATTGAATGTATGAGGGCAGGGAAAGTACTTGCTTTTATCGCTTGGAAACCATTTTCCAAGCCAGTGCATTTCGTAAACTTGGTCCTTTCACAATTTTATAACACAATTCCTCTACTTGCATTTTCTTAAGCCATAAACCATCATCGTATATATATGTATGTGTATATGTGGTTACGGGGGTTGAACTACGGGAGCGGATGGTGTAACACTGATTCCTTTCAGCTTTTCTGCTTTACGTCACATTACATCAAAACCAAGGAAATTAGAAAAGTTCACCATAAAAAAGAATCTCTTGGTTTCATGCTCATGAAAGTATGCAATGTGCTTCCCTTCCATCTTACCAATCTTCCTTTCATACAATCACCCAATCACCGTTAAGTTACGACGTGGGATCGTTAAATGTGCGACCGTTTGCTTGTATTGGATGCGAATGGAGGTGGAGGAAATATGTGCCATCGAATTTTCTTATTTTCCTATTTTCGCATCCCTGCAGTTGAACATTACAATGCTGCGATAGCAATTTACATCCCCCTATATTTCCCCCAACCTTCAATAAAATTGAAGGGCTCAAATATGAAGAAAGGAGAATCTTTTGAAGCTCGCCATAAAACAAAAACGGAAGCTCCTTTTTGAGCTCATCGCTTGGTGTGCGTACCACTACTCGCTCGGTTCAGTAGAAAATGTGGTAGCATCTGCTTATTCAGTTCCTTTCGTTTTCTGGACACAGTTAGCATCATTTAAAAACAAGTTTATCGTAACTTTATAAGTAACTAAAGTTTTCAAATTAAGTCCAGAAGGTTCTTCAGAGGGCTCTTCTCACTTTAGAATAAAAAAATATAGTTGCTTGTTTGTTAGTGTTATATTTATATACATTTAAAACAAAAAAGCAATTTTAAACGACTGAAGATGTATGGTATCAGAATTAAGAATCCATGCGCCCTTATTATTCCATAATTTTTATTAAGTTAAAGTTACCGAGTCAAGTCGCTTTGTGATTATCAACCCATCCCTTTCCTATGACCAGCACATACCTTTGTGATCCTGCATTTTTTGATAATTTCTTAATTTCAATTTAATATGTTATTTCAGTTAAAGTATTAAGAAAAAGGCGAAAACTTATGTGAAATATGGTGTAACATATGGGATGATAAATCCCGTGCCTGAAACATAGATGGCACTACTTTTACGAGTATTGCACTCACCTCTTTTTCAGTTAATACTAACCATTACAGGACACAACCCATGGGGTCAGCATATGACCACCATTGGAATCATCGAGGACCCGGTATGCCTGTTCTGCTTGGAGGAGGCGGATAGCACTGAGCACTTTCTCTGTGAGTGTCCTGCCTTTGCTAGAGCACGACTACGGGTATTGGGTTCCGATGTCATGAGAATGAGTAATATTCGTTCTCTAAAACTGGAGGATATTTACAGATTTTCCAAAGAATCTGGAAAATTCTCACAGGACTAACTATCTCTATCTCTGTCTTTATTCTTTCCTATCTCTTTCTCTGATACTTTTCTCCCTCCCTCCTTGACTATCTACCCCCTTTCCAGAGCTTTAAATACAATGGGCCTTTTAGCCTGAGTGTTTTAGGAGCCACCAAATCTCCTGGTGCTCCTTGGCTTGACCTCTTCAAATTCAATTCAAATTCAACCATTAAAAGACAGTTCTTAAAATTTTATGATATTCTATTCATCAGTTCGTGTGAAATAACAATAAAATGATGGCTTGCTGACTTCAAATGTACGACCACATGACACGAGACACCGATGACTGCGTTGTACCAGTGAACTCTAAATGAGGCGGTAACACCAGAAAACATAAAAAATATCCTCAAAATTGTTTGGCTGATCGAAAAGTGAAGTTGCGTGGTAGAGATATCAAAAGAACGTATTGGCTATATATTGCAAAGAATTTGACTATGCAAAAGCTTTGTTCACCATGAAAAAGCTCGCGTTTGCTCACTGTTGATCAAAAACAAGAACGTGTTGATGATTCTGAACAATGGCAAAACTAGATGAATTGAACTTCAAATTTCTCCCGCATCCAGCGTCTTCACCAGATTTGGCTCCCAATGGCAAAACTAGATGAATTGAACTTCAAATTTCTCCCGCATCCAGCGTCTTCACCAGATTTGGCTCCCAGCGACTACTGAGTGTTTGCAAACCTAAAAAAAAACTGCCCGCCGGTAAGAAATTTCGCTCGAATGAAGAGCTTATCCCTGAAACTGAGGCCTATTTTGAGGCAAAAGATAAAAGTGGTATTGAAATGTTAGAGCGGCGCTGGAATGATTGGGTTGTTCTTGATGGAAATTACGTTGATGTATAAAGCTAATTTTGAAAAAAAAAATCGTGTTTTCATAGTTAGGCACGGGACTTTTCAGTCCATGTGTTAAGGTAAGTTATCAGGTTCATATTTCATTGTAGCACATTGACAAGACCACTGTCTGCTGAAACCTTAGCCGTAGTTTAATGAAAGAGATCGTAACTGGTATTTCAACAATTTGATGCCTTTTTCAAAATTTACATATATTTATGAACCTCACAGCGATTAATATGATAATAAAACAGTGACTGAAAAAGTGATTATTAAAGGTGGTAGAAGGTTCTGAGCTGAGCAACTTAGACTGAAGAACCGTTTATGTGAAAATCCATACATATCTAAAATCCACACAAAAACTATCTATCCCTGCGAATGATTTAATTTCAACAAACGATTTTAGGGAATGCTTCCTGAACAACTCTTAGAGCTCCCAACATTCCGGAAATAATATTTTCTTCTTCTACAAACTTGGTTCTGTTTTGAGGTGTATTGCAAATTACTCAATTTCAAGAATAAAATACATCCAAACTACATAAAGCTTCCGGAGAGTACGAATCATATAAAAATTCTTAATAAAAATCAATTTTGCAACTATTCAACGCCATAACAAGCGTGCAAATTTATTATGGACTGGACCAAAAATGCTATCATCAGTAGATATGACAAACGCTATGTCAAATGTGCCCCTCACATCTCTCGGGCTTTATTCAAGATTAATCATCCTATTTTTTTATATTTTTTGCAAGCGGCGTCGACGTCAGTCATATTTGGTACTTGTGAACTGAAGAACAGCAATATACAGACAAGCAATGGGGTGCGTAAAGGTCAAATAAAAAGTTCCATTACTCAAAATCACTTTTTTTGTATTTGTAAAAACTGATTCAAAAACGAAATTGGATGATTAATTTTGCATCACATTGTTCTTTGTACTTATAATACTATCCATCTAAACCCAACCTAAAGATTACGTTGAAATTTTAATGCACAGTTGGACTTGATTAGTTCTTAAATGTACTTATTGCCCTTACACGAAATTTTTTTAGCTTGATAAGACATCGTTTTAGGTATTATGTTTTGTTTAAAAAAAAAAAAAAAACATTTTTTATATTGAGATTCGTGCAAGAACGAAAATTTCGTGTAATAAAATTTATTAGTGGACAGTGTTATTTCAAAATAATGTAAAAAAAGACCGTGTAAAAAGAGAGTCGGGTGTATATATATCTTATATAAGTATATTGTGTTCCGGGGCATAAAGCAATAGCTAAAGAAGGCGCGAGGCTTGCAGCGAGCAAATAAGTCAGGTTTAAACCCCTGCGCACAATTAAAAAAAAAAAAACTAGAGAACCAATTGCAAAGTCACCAGGATCATGTGTACACGCGCATATGATGACAGGTATATTAAATCGGTTATATCGTTCGATACAGGGAACTGTAGAACTTTAGTTGGTGTACTAACAGGGCACTGCCGAGTTGCAGCGCATGCGTATATGCGAAATGTAATGAGCCGGGTACAAGAGAAAACCTGCAGTATCTTCTATACTACTGCCCGGTTCTCTCGAAAACTAGACTGTGCTACCTGGGTGCTCTCAGTTTTGAAAGGCAAGAATCTATCCCTGAACTGGAGCTTGATAGACTCCTAAAATTCGTGTAAAGTGCGTGTCTTTTGGGTGATGCTTATTTTCGCTAAAAAAAAAAAACCAAAGGACTCTGATCTGGTATCGCTATGGACCAAAATGGTCTCTGCGTGGCTTTGGTCAGCGAGTGTAACCTAACCTAACCTAAGTAAAAATATGAGATGTGTAGGCGTCATTACCTTTGTAAAAATTTTGTATAAAATTAAAAACGCGATGGCATGAGTGTTGGACGTCTGAGTCGCAAAATGACTAAATTGTATACATAACGAATTGTTTATTGTTAATTTTTTTGTATAGTTGTAAAAACTGCATCTTACATAAGAATTTTTAGTTTTAAAAGAAATTTCCTAGTTGTAAATATTTGAAATATTTTGATGTGTTACCACAGACTTTGAACACGAAAAATATTCAGAAATGTTCATGCATACATATTATTTTTTTCGAGATATTTCCTTATTCTTAGTTCTCTTAGTTAAAACTTGTCTTCTTAGTTAAGCGTCATATGAAATGAAAGTTGTTCAATAATTCGTTCGACATTAAATAATGCTAATCCCCCGACGAAGCGGCATGAATTGCAAAAGAATATTTACAAGCGACACTCTGGTTGGACTATCAAAAAATATATGATATACTATATACGTGAAAACTATTGTGGGAACTATTAGACTTAAGCTTTCACGGGAATGCCGGTATTTAAATTGTATCGAACATATTGAACATCGTAGGCATGTACATTTGTATAAATATGGCATGTTGGTTTTACAAACATATGTAAGTATAATGGGAATATTAAAATATGCATGAATATGTATGAACGGACTTCTATTTTTATTTCAATCAAACCTAATTTTTCATCTTTCCGCTAAAGTTTTAACACTGTTGCGACAAATCATTGATCTGGCAATTTTATTGAAAAGAATTGAAGAATGCGCAACGTCAACAAATGCTATAAAATTAAATACAATCAGACTCTGATTATTCAACAGATTTAAGCTATTTTGACTTACGGACTCCAACAACATTGCTGCGCATCGAAGCTTTGTTCTCTTCTCGTTAAGAAATGCGTTTGAACAAGTTTATGAGTTGTTATATGTCAAATGAAAATTAAAATTTATGTGTAATTGAACACAAAGCATAACACGATCCTACTCTAATAGCAGCGCATGGGAAGACAAGGATCGAATGACGCTTGTATTCTTAGTACCTAAATTAGGTTCGCATGCTGTGTGTAGTGGTTATCGCCATCTTTTTGAATGCAAGCATGGCATCAACCACCAACCATATGTGTTTCATTGTTGGACATGCGTGTGTATTAATGTGAGACGGCGTTCGATATTAGTGAAGATTCGTCTCCACGAAGTGATCAGCACCATCAGCTGGCACGGCACTGTGTATTGAAGTGAATACAAGAATTTACATATCTGAATAAACCAAACAAGCATGTCGGCTTATTTTTTCCTCGAAAAGGAATGATGCCGTAATATTGCATACAGTACGATCGTTTTTATTTGGCTAAAAGAACTGGGGAATGTTCTCTTTTTATGTTAGAAAATAACCTGCGAGGCCCAAAAACAGTTTTTTTTGGAAAAAATAAAACGCTTTTAAATAAACGGACTCAGGCAAATACAACGTGTATGCACATCCTTAAATTTAAACTTCTATACAAACAAATAGACATTGGGAAAAACAGAATACATATACAAAATACCTACACCCATACAGGGTGGCAAAAAAATTTACCTTTTTACTAAAGGATATATGGCAAGTTATTCTAACATTTATTTCTGACCACCTGATTTTTTATTATGTAAAAACAAATAAAATAACAAACAAAGCAAAAACAGAAAAAGAGTTACATAAGATGTTCAAACTGAAGAATACTCGAACTTTGTCTATAACCCCCTCAGTTGCTCGGATTTGTTGGCAATTTTGATTAATCCGTAGCAGCAGTTTAAAGGATTATCAACGATTAATGTTTCCAAATATCCCCAAACAAGGAAGGTTTAAATCAGTCGAACTCGCTGACTTTTATTCATCTACGTGGAAAAGTTTGGTGTAAATGATCTCTAATGGAAAATACGGCTATATATGAAGGCATTTTGATTAGTTTGGTCTATACTATTGTCTCCTTAAGTAGTAACATTTCTTTATTAACATTATGTATAGACATAACACTGCTTTCAGTAGATTTTTTCCTAAAAGTATACTAATTTAAATAATTGAGATTCCGAACGATGTGACATATAAGTATTGACCTGCTTGATGAGGGGGATAAATAAGTGGTGGAATTAGAAAACAATTCACTGTACAGAGTTTACTACGCAATACAATTGGTTAAAAAGAAAGATGCAGCTCTGAGGTAAGCAGAGTCGAGTATAAGAGTTGGAAAAGATAACAGTCATTGAAATGTATAAAAGAGTATAAGCGCGGCGACACCCATAAAACGGACAGATTTCGAAATGCATTTACATAAATTATACCATTTTTTATTATATGGTGGTGTTTCCTTACCACGACCTTTCTTGTAGCTATTCTAAGTATGTGCCGGCATTCAATAGAATTTGGGGAAAACATCTTACAACCAGATGAAGCATGTTTTTTTGATTTGTGTGCTTCAACTCCAAAATTTACTTGCTTCATGTATATACATATCTACAAAACACACCCCTATGTAAGAGAATACATACGTTTATATTTATATATATATAATATATAGTATATGTAACAACATAAGCTTATATGCTTTTGCATTCGTTCATTTGTAAGTTAAAAAATCGAATGTAATCTTCATTTTAAAATCATTTTCAAAGATTCAAATACCAATTATGTTGGAGGTGCCAATTGTTATCATATAATTCCATTAATTTTCATATCACCAACGTTTATTCCTTTAGAATGGGTCATGCGAAAAAAGATGTGATATTAAAAATTATCGGTATATAGAAAGTGAACATCATTAATTACCGATTTCATCCACTTTAAATATGAATCGGTCTTGTAGCAGACATAAAATATATATGTACATTTGCACAAAGTCTCATTATTTAAATTATCGCATGCATGGATCCAAACCGATCTTTCTCTATTAATTTGGTTTTTGCATTCAAACCTTTGCGCAACTGGTAAAACTCGCAACACTTGTGAATACAATGAGAGAGTTATGAAATGAAGTCATGGAAGGGTACAATATTCTTACTTTCTCTGATATTTCTTTAACTTATTTTTTCTTAACAATTGCAATACAAAACCAAAAATGAGCGATTTCAGTTCCACTTCAGTATTATAAAGCGTTTTTCAGTAAGAGCGCTTCAACTTTTTTTTTGAATAAAACACAAACGGTTTGACTTTTTTAACTAATTTTTTTTTTATTATCGAGTTTGAACATATACATTTAAGTATGAAATTCGATATCCTTTGCATAACCACCGCGTGCACGTTTTACGAAGTCCAATCGTTGAACCCAATTTTCGACCACTCTTTTGCGTAAATCGGCCGAAATTCCAGCAATTTCGCGTTCAATATTGGCTCTGAGCTCACAAATCGTCGCCGGCTTGTTACTGTAGATCAATGACTTCACATAACCCCAAAGAAAATAGTCTAGAGGCGTCAAATCACACGAGCGTGGCGGCCATTCGACCGGTCCATTTCTGGAAATAATGCGCTCATCGAACTTACTCTTCAACAAATCAATTGTAGCGTGTGCTGTGTGGCTTGTGGCCCCGTCCTGTTGACACCACATGTTGTCTAAGTCCATACCATTTAATTGCGGCCAAAAATAATCGTTTATCATGTCGCGGTATCGATTTCCATTCACAGTAACGTGGCGATCGTGCCTCATGAATCACGTGTGGATTGCTTTCTGCCCAGTAACGCATATTTTGCTTGTTGACAAAGCCATTGAGCCAAAAGTGAGCTTCATCACTGAAGATGGTTTTTTGGAAAATAATGCTCTTAAAGTAGCAGCAACAGAACGATTATTTTCATAAAAAATTTGCACGATTTGCAATCGTTGCTCAAGTCTGTAGCGTTCCATGATGAAATGTATACTAATGAAGTTTACAAATGACAAGCGAAAAATAAAAAATATTGCGTCGCTCGCCCTCCCTATCGGAAAAAAGTTGAAGCGCACCTATTGAAAAACGCTTTACAAGTATACCTAAGGTTTATCTCAGTTTATGTAATGTTTTGGTCCGCACCTATTTTCGAAAATTTATTTATATAAATTGATGTGTACAGCCTTTGTTGAGTGTTTGGCCGAGCTCCTTCTCCAATTTGGGGTGTGCATGTTGATGTTGTTCCACAAAAGGTCTTTTGATTTTTTATGCACACCTTTTTTTTGGGTAAAAACACACTCGGTGGGTTTCGAGCCCGGTCTCAGTTTATTGATTTTGGACTGATTTTTAGGATATTCCTCGCCTGATATCAATTATTAAGTATTTTGATATTATACTTTTTTAAATTACCTATTGTTGCCATATACCTGCCCTACTAAAATTAGTCAGAAATAATATATGTAGTTAAGTAATTTAATTTAATACTGTTATGCACAGAGATAGAAGCTTCAGTCAAGTTTCTCGGAAAGGGCAACTTTTGAGTCTTCCGTGGCCTACACCTATACCTTGGCCCAGGTATTAGCGAGGAGAGAAGTGGTGAATCGAAAATATTTTCTAGAGGTACTGGTAAAAATGTATTCAGAGGCTTTCCAGTGATTATCCGAGGATCTAAACTCAATACTTCAAAACTGAGTAGTTGATAAAAATTTTAATATTATAAACAGATGTACCAATTTTACATGCATAAGAATTAAACATAATTATATCTGATTTTTAGCACTACAAAGAAAAACTTTGCTTTAATGTTGAATTCAAAGAAACGCCCAGACTGATTCAAGAAGGATTTGCGCCTGAACTTGGCAAGATAGTATGAGTCACAAAATTATTACTATTACGTGTATTTAGCCAAAGGAACGAGCACAGCGGTGTTGTTTTTATTTTTGGATTGGCTTTCAGAAGTAATTGTCCGGAAATTTAGAAAGGAAATAAAGCGAAGTGTTATATGCATTATCGTTTAAAATATATTCTACATTATTTGGGTTCAATAATACAAAGTAGGTTTTTACGTTTGTGGACTGGCGCCATCCAAACTACTCCTTTTTACAACAAGAAAAGTAGTCAAAGCACAATTGTGAATAGATAAGCATTTCGACGGCACTTGTCTCCACATCTTACACTGCATATATACGAGAACATGCAACCAAATCTATGCACATTTATGGGGTTTTAAATGAAGTGCTATCCCTGCAGGAAAATCGGCTGGGTCTGAACTCGTACAGTTCCAGTAATATCAATTGTTAATAACACCGCCAAACAGTGGTTACTTAACACGAACAACCACTAATAATTATGAAATTAGATGTCTTCCAGACCAACTTTGGCCGAGGCCGTACTAATGCAGAAGATCGAATTTTTTTTTCCACGTTCATTAGAGTTCTGACATTTTAGCCTAAAGTGCAATTAATTCATCGGAAATACGGAATTTTACGAGGAATTTCTTTGTAGTGGATTTCAACGCCCGAATTCCTACTTGAATAGGCTGCTGTCATATTTTCAAATCTTTTTAATCTTCTTTATAATGAATGGGCATTAAAGAAGGCAATTAGAGGCTGAAAATGTTTCACGAAACTCGCACGGGTTAAGATAAGTGAGTAAGAAAGCCTAGTTGACCCTAATGTTTACTAAGTTGTCATAGACACATTGCGAACATTTATATCAGGTCAGTCTATAAGTTCGTGCGTTTTTTAAAGGTGGTTTTAAAATTAATAAAAGAGATGTTTAAAGTATTTATTAATCAATAATATATTTTCCTTCGTTATTTACAATGTCTTCCCAACGTTTAGGCAAATTTTTAATTCCCTGTCCAAAAATTTGTTTGTCCTTGGAGCCAAAATACGCTTTTATATCCCTTTTTATAGCTTCTTTTGAGGAGTATTTCTTGTTATTTATATGGGATTGAAGTCCACGAAAAAGGTGATAATAACCGGAGAGTATGGTGGATGCGGCATTAGCTCCCATCCGAGCTCGTTCAGCTTGCCTAATGCTTGCCTTGCGGTATGAGGTTTTGCGTTGTCGTGGTGAAACAAAACTTTGCATCTATTCACTAAAGACGATCGATTTTTGTTAAGTGCCTCATTCAGGTTTGATAGCTGATGGGAATAATAATCAGCAGGTATCAACTGGTTTGGTTCTGGAAGTTCATAATAAAATAGACAGGAGAATCTTCTTGGGGTGAAGGCCACCTCTAGGGGTCGGTTCTGATGTTTCATATTTATCTAACCATTGGCGTTTGCGAACAGGATTATTGTAAAGGACCTATTTTTCATCACCAGTAACGATACGGTTCAAAAAACTTTCATTTTCAAGCCGTTGCAGCAGTTGAGAACACACCTTCACTCTATGCTTAAGGTTGGCGTTGGAAAGTCTATGCAGAACCCATTTTCCCAGCTTTGAAACCTTTCCCAACTGAACCAGGTGCCTGTGAACTATTCCATGCGATGAATTTAACCTCTGAACTTTCATATCCACTGTCAAATTTGGCTCAGCTTCCACAAGTTCGAGCAAGGTGTCGGAGTTAAAGACTTTAGGATGACCGGATGACCAGCGCGCGGGGCATCCTCCACGTCGCAATTACCACTTCGGGATTTTCAGAACCACTTTTGCGCAGTCCTTACACTCACGGTATCTTCTCCGTGCACAGTGTTTATTTCTGCAGCAGCAGTTGTTGCGTTTTTACCACCTTTATAAAAAAAATCCGGAATATGCCTCTTATACGCGTTCGAAGATTCCATTTTAATTTTTAACAACACGTGCTTCTATCCGCGATTAAAACCACTTGTTGAATGCACAATACCTCTATCAAAGAAAATATAAATAGTTCCGTTATATTCCGCGAATAATTTTTTGTATGCAAAAATCGTACAAAAGTGAAATTATGGGTAAAATACGCACGAACTTATGAACTGACCGATACTTATGAGCATTAGGTCGGATCGATTTATAAGGAACGCAATTTTTAAACCATCAGTTGAATTTTGCATTTTATCTCTCAAAATTTCGCAACATCTTCTCGGTAGCCCGTTTTTTTTTTTTGTAAAATTTTATTTTTAGTAGCACTTTCGGTCAAAATGTTAATACTTTAAGCCGCCGTGAAGAAATCCGACTTTCTGGACTTCAAAAATGTTTTTGATTAGTTTTGTTTGCATTTTGTTGCTACTTTGTTATTAAATTTCTAAATTGCAGAAATGCGGCCACTGACTTTTGGTTTAAAAGTTCGTTATTTGTAGCAGATATTTAATAGTTGCTAAATTAATACACAAAAAATCAATAATCTCTTCATCATGTCGGTATTGAATTGGACCAGCAATTGACTCATTCTTACATAATTTTATACGCTTTTCCATCATTCAAATATTCAAAATAATTAGCACCGGCAAATAACTTTTGTTTAATTTTTGTTACCGAAAAATAAAATTTTATTGCTGATATGAAACATGGCTTCAAGTGACAAAACGCGCTTAATTTTTTGAATATTTTTTTGCCTATTTAAACAGTTCGTATATTGGCGTGTTGTGGAAATTATGTATTACTCGACAGCTGAGAAATTCCAGGCCCAGAAAATTAGAGAAAATTTTCGGGAGCAAAAATTAAATGCCTCATATCTGAAAATGTTTGCCTGATCATTGCTGTTTAATATTTTTGTTGTGAACAGTATCTATTGTAATAGTTGTAAAGTTGGATTTTGTTGCTATAATACTTTCTAAGTCTTCACTGCAGGAGAATTTAAAAATTACAGTGGAGTCGCGATAATTCGTAACAATTTTCGGTCCTTGGATAACTCGTTCAAAATGTATGTAATTTGATCCCTTCGATAGCTCGAATTTGTTCCTCAACCGAACGACAAAAGTGCTTTCTTACTCGTATTGAATATTCGTATTGCCCTATAACCCGCAATTGACGAAATAGTAAAAATTCGCAAGTCGCTTTTAAATGTTACTTTTGGTTTTTGTTTTGCGAAAATGCTTCGCAACCCATTGGGATGAAATGAAAATACTAGCACAAGCACAAGCGACATTTTGATATTTTTTCACAGTTACAATTGTTTTTCATTTATCTGCGTATTTACTCAAATTCAATGGAAATGTCTGAACGTAGTAGTAAAAGTCTGTCACTAAAAATAAGAAAAGAATTAAAAAAGCTGTGCAAATGGCAAAAAAAGAAGTTGAGAGATTTTATCGAGCAGCAAGCAAAAGTGTTTAATCGATTATTCTTCTTTAACGAAATGCACAATTAAAGTTTATCCTTTCAATATTCCTATTATTATGACGGGATATAACACCGCGACCTGACAGAGGGTTCAGAGTATTTCCTTGAGACTAATTTCGTATTTGTCCTATTTTATTGAGTTTTATTTCCTCCTTTGGCCAAATATGTATGTTACCGCAGGTGTTTGTGCCGCTTACTCATCCGGATAACCCGTAATATTTTGGTGATTCCTGGAACTATGGGCACTGCGATTCTACTGCATTTGGTGGAAGTGTATTTTTACTACCAAATGATTTTTTTTATTAATATATTTCTCTTTTTAAATTACAGTCTGTTAAATTTAAACAATAAGTAATTATTTTTGAAATAGTATTGGAATTCTTTGTTCTCTAATATTATATTATTTTCTAAGTGATAATTATTATTTTTTGTTTTTTCTTTTTTTTTTTGTTATATTGTGAGTTCTGTTGGAGTTAATCGTTTTAATCTTCGTTTTCCCAATTTCCCCAATTGTGGTAGTTTACGCATCTGTTCATTTTGATGATTTGTTAGTCGTTGTATATATATGGTTAATGGTGTATTTTTCTATTGTGTCGATGTTGAGGTCGCTGTGGATCACGTCGTTTGGTATATACCAGCCTGCTTTTGTTATTGTTCAAAGTATTTTAGATTGCATCCTTTGAACTATTTTGATATTGGGCTTTTTTTGCTGTGCCCCAGATTTCTATGCCATATTTCCAAATGGGTGAGATTATTGATTTATATATCACTACGTTGCTGTTAAGGCTTAGTTTTGAATTTTTAGCCAACAGCCATATAGTTGTCTGAACTTGTTTTTGATGTTATTTCGTTTGTTTTCTATATGTCGTTTCCAATTTACAGCCTCACATAAAAAACCACCTACCCTTCAGAGCCGGAACAACATCAAGCCGCACACCAAAAATTGCAGGACGAGCTCTGTCAAACACCCTAGAAAGTATGTACCTAGTAACTGACAACAAACACTATTTTTACTCAAGGGAAGCTCATTTCTCATTAAAAATAGTAGTTGAATTAAAAAGACATTTTATAAAATTAGCATAAATGGGTTTGTTTTATAAAAGAGATAACCGGTTTGAAATAAGACAATTCTATCTCCTGTAAAATTTTGGTAACCTCACATATGAAGTTTTGCGATATCTTGATACGCGGGTTTGTACATTAAACGACGTTATATATATTTAAGATCTTCAGATCAAGTTTGGTGCTACATTTGGAAACCTAAAATGTTTTAAGGTAGAAATTTCTTAATATGCATTTTCTAATATTGAAATTTGTATATATGTATGTGCGATTTTTCTACTTGGACGTATTTTATGCCTTCGACTGGGATGCTTGAATGGCAACTGAATTGGTATTGCTAACTTAATTTTATGTCTTAATTAAGCGTGAAACACTTTGGTGGATAACCGCGAACGGCGGTAACTACCCCAACAACACCGTGGGAACGATGAACAAAATCGCAGCGCAAACAATGTAATTTCCAAATTTTATTTCCACCTTTAAGAGACATTGTCGCGCCAGCAGTCAGCAGCCAAAAACTTGAGCCAAGCGGGCAGTAGCCATAGTACGTATTTGCTGTGCATCAGCAAGTAGATGGAGCATTAAAATAAATATATTTATCTATGTTGCATATATTTATGTGTGTGTAAATATGTATATACATATATGTAGAATAGTATACTCAAGCATTTGCGAAATTTCGGAAATGCTTGGTGAGTTCCTCCTTTGTGCAATGAAATTGGCAATGGCTCAAACGTCAATCGCTGCGAAATGGCAGTGGGCAATAACAATAATACAAACCACAACAACAATTGTTAAAGTCGGTATAACAGTAAAAACAATAAAGTAAGATTATGGGCAGTATAATGAGTGGAACTTTATTTTAAACAAATACAGCAAAAGCACTACATACAATTCCAATTCCGGGCAATACAAACTAAACATTTGCAACTACGGCTAAATAACTACTACAGACAAAAGTAACTGAAATTTATATAATAATTACAACAGCAACAACCATGCTCATAACAACAATACTGGCACTAATAATAAAAAATGAGCACAATGTGTACAGTGAACAATAAAAAACGGTTATAGCCAATTAAACAAAATAATAAAATAGTTTACTGGTATTTTGCATTACAGTCTGCTGCAGTACGAGTATGAGTTGAATTGCGGCAAAAGCTATGCACTTGAGTTGGTGCTTCCTAAGCTGTGACGTTTTGCGGCAATAATTCAGACATCAGCAGCAATAATTCGGTAACTAATGGCATACATTTTTACTTTTATTTGCGTTGTATTGTGTTTCTGCTATATCTGACGGTTGACTGGACGTTTTGCTCACTAGCTGGTCTCTTGGCTCCCAATGTGCCTAGCTATTTTGCCGATTGCCATTTTGCCACGTTCGACGCTTTGGCGTCTTGCCATTCTCACTGCGCTTTTTGCCACGGTTGTCGATTGATTGCTATTACCATTGCCATTGCTATTGTTGCCACTTTTGTTGTAGCTGCGATTGCTCTAGCCAGTGCTGGAATATGAGTACTTATACTGGTGGCTGGTGGCTGCTGGCTGATAATTGTTATTATTACGATCGCCATTAAAATCTTGCAGACTAAGATTGGCAGATGAGGGGAACGAGGTAAGAACAAATTGTGTGGAGCAGGGAGCGGGAAGAAGTCACCGGCTGTCACTCATTCATAAAACTGTTTGCTGCTTTGGTATATTTGTGCATATTTACACCCACACATATACAAGTACATTTGTATATGTTTGCTACGTGGTTGCATTCTATGATTATGATTATGGCCGCAGTCTTGTTGTTATACAAAACTAATCTTCGATTTTGCAGATAATTTCCTTGATGAGCACAAATTATTCCACTCAACAAGCCAACCTTAAAGACGAGTTATAGAAGATTTATCACAGATATATATTTTTATTTCAATATTTGTATACTTATGTATATGTATGGTTTTCTTCATGGACATATATATGTATATGTGTAGCTATATGCCTAAAGCTATTTATATTTTACTGCCATCTGTGGGCGCTGAGTGAGATTCGCTCTACAACACGATTCGTTTAATTATTTATTATAAATTCTCTTGATTGAAAAAATAAAAATAAGAGCAAAATATTTTTAGAAACACTGCCTTATCACTTCAAACCACTTTTAATGCTCAGTTTAAAAATAATAATTATTATAATGTAGAAATGAAATTTGGTAAAACTCCAAATGACTATACATTGCGTGTAGCGAAGGCATGGATATTCAAATATTTACTGTCTCTCTGTTGAGCCATAAAATTAAATGTAATTTGCATATAAATTTGATATTTGATTATGGATTATACAATGCCAGGCAAGAAGGATTTTGATTATTTTAATATGAAATGAGCAAACCTCCTGTAATGTTATCTTGGAAATCCGACTTTATGGGGAAATCAATAGGGGGTACCTTATTGCTTAAATTTTTAAAATATTAGATGTTGGTGTTTGGCCGAGCTCCTCCTTCAATTTATAGTGAACGTCTTGATGTTGTTAAACAAGTAGAGGGACTAGCAGTTTTATGTTGCCACCGCATGGACGATAATTTTTATGAGTACCACAAATGCACTCGGAAATTTGCCATTGCTTGCCAAGGAGCGACTGCTATTAGAAAACATCTTTCCTAACACTTAGTAGTTCATGCCCGAAGTGGGTTTCGAGCCAGATCATTCTAGTAGTGGTCGGAAAAGCAAACTAAATGTTTGAAAAAGGTATTTAAGGGGTTAGGCCACTCTAGGATTTTCAAAATATCGAAATTTTTTTTTTTTTGCTTAAAAGATGCTTTAAACTCTTTAGAATATAAAACAAAAAGTCCTATGCGTGAAAAAAATGTTTATCTCTAATATTTCGCACTTTTGCGCGAGCGCCTCTGACGTCTCTGAACCGACTATACAAATTTAAACCGTGTTTATCTCAAAACGTGATTTTTCAAAACGGCAAGCAGCATAACACAAACAATTTTTAATATTTTCACTTGTAATTGTACAAGGATCTTTAGAACATTATTCCGCACTGAAATACGTACGGATTTTTTTATTAATTAATTAGAAAAATTTTTATAAACAATTAACGGTTCCATTTTAGACGAAAAATTCTACTTTTGACTTCAAACATCTGCAAAATACACAAATTTCAATATTTCTAAAATCCCGTACGTATTTCTACAGCTATACTCACGTCGATTGAGAAGAATGTTTTTAATTTGGTTTAGGTGGACATTTACGTCAGTTGTACTGCGTGCCGTGAAGTGCCTTTTTCGCAGGGCGCGTTCAGAGATTCACTCCAAAGGCGCCATTTTGTAATATTTTTCAATAAAAATATTTGTAATTACACTTAAATACATGCTTAATAATATACTTAAACAGTTTTTTCCTAGCACCTTTCTTTCAATGTAAAAAAAATCCTTAAAAAACTGCTTTTTTACAGTAGCTAGAGTGGCGTAACCCCTTAAAGGAAAATATAACTATACCTATTTTAAAGGAAGTAGAAAAAAATCCTCCGATAAATAACACCCACACAAATCCATCTTAAAGCTTTTTTTTATCTTCTCAGAATTTTTTAAGTAAACAACATCATTATCTCTAAATTACCAATTGCATCAGGCATAAGGCAAGGGAAACGTTTCAGCTCAATTCTATTCACCACCATAATGAATGGAATCATCAACGATGTTAGTACCATAAATCATGGTTTTAGAATCACTTATCACTTACCAATGGCTCTCTAAAAGTTTCTGGGCAAGTTTCATCTGAACGTCAAACTGCAGTAAACACAAATAAAATGAAACAAAATTGAAAAACTAATTATAATCGAGTTGCATATTTTTTGTTTCATAAATATGTCAAATATAATAGGGTTTATATTTCAAAATTCAATAATTATATAACATTTATGTGTTATAATATCTAGCGTTAAATTTTTGATTGCTATTTATTTTATCCCTTATAACCAATTGTATAATAGCGAATTCTCTTTTAACCCATTGATCTCAATACAATTTCCGCGAAAGGATTACTTGAGGAACAAAATTCCCCAAAAAAAAACTCTCCTTCACAAGCTCCAGTACGCTCACATAATACTCCATTACTGGAAGAAATTCGAAGTGAGTGCACCAATATACCTTAATTTGGAATCGACTTTGCCATGATTTTTGATGTAGATTCCTAAGAGGAATTCCTTCTGATGACTCTTATATTCCCTATTAATATTTAAAATTTTTCCTCAATGATGTTTCGCTACAAACAAAGAATGCCTGAATGCCTCAGAAGCCTGTTGGTTTAACCAAAAAATTCATTGGTGTTTTGTTTTCTTATATTGAATTGTTATCCGAGGTTTGTATTTGTTTGCCGCATCACTCCCTTGATGCTTCGAGGAGGCAAAGAGCGGGGTTTACACCCCATGGCGAAATCATGCTGAAAGGATGCACTCTGACAGCCGCAAGATGATTTCACGTAACACATAAACATACAAAAAAACTATTTTACTAACTTTTAATCCACTCTATTTAATTCAATAGTTCAAATATTAACACATATTTGGTATAAAATATTCAATTATTTTGAGAAGAACAACAAGAAGAAAAATTCCTAATAAAAGAAGAAAAATAATATTCATGAGCATTTCAATAAAAGAAAAATGTGACACATTTTCATTTATACACAATATGAGGGAGTGTAAATTGAAATGGACGAAAATATGGGACTATAGTCTTTCCCAAATAATTCAAAAATTCTTTCTACTCCACTGGAAAGTTCAGAAATCTCAGCATTTATATCTGCTCGCATATATATATTATAGCATATGTATGCATGCACATTATTGCGAAATTACGATAAAATAGTTAAAAGACATGCAAAATTATAGTACAGATTGGTTTAAAAGTAAGAAAGCAAAAAATAAAAAAGTGAGAGTTTTTAAAGAAAATAAATTTTTTGTATCAATGCAATCTCACCTAGCTTCAATATATAGTACTTCATATTTTTTACCCTTTATAACGAAAAATATTGCACTAAGTAGAAGAAAGAAGCGTAAGTACTTTTTTCTATTTTACCAAATAATCTTTTCTTTCACTTAGATGCTCTCTGGCCAATAATAGTATCACACGACAACTTGCGAAAGATTTTGAAAATATTTTTAAAAGAGAAATTTCGGATAATGGCTCCATTTCTCAATATCATAGTCCAACTATTTGAGTTTAAGTATTATATATGTAGTTGAAGAGGCCAGTATAAGATCGCTTTTTGGTGTTCAAAGCCTTTTTGATAGTACTTTTCTCTCTTCTACTGATTGTGCCTTAATCGTACGAATTGTGTAAATTTTCTACGAAAACCGTGAATTAGTTTCGAGTACACCTACGGAGTGCATTTTACTGACCACAACATGGTCAACTCGAATAAGTGATGCGAATAATTGGCGTATACCTGTATTGTAGCATTAGTACGATAGTCTATTTGATATGCATATCTGTATAAGTACTTATAGACTACTTCTATGCATTTTAGTGTCACATTATTTCAATAAATCGAATCACACTGATAGGAAATTTATTCTTATAAAATCTGATTTTATATTAACACCAGTCATCAAAGAAGAATGCACCTTACTTATTAGAAGTAAGCTTAAAATATACAAAATTTTATAAATTTACGGACAATGAGTTTACTCAAGTTATTGAAAGTTAGGTAGATATAAGTGGTTACGCTGATAATCAAAAAAATGAGAACTAACATTTGTTTATGGTTACGAAGAGTAGAATCAATTCGTTTGATTTCCAGGTTAAAAATAAGAATTTCTCCTCAAGTGTCACGGACAAAATTAATTTCATCTACCTTTAAATGATGACTCTGATGGAAGTAAAGCAAAACTAACTAACCCAATAAGCAAAACTAACTGTGCATCGAACTGGAATGTACTTGGAGCCTTGACATTTTCTGTCGCATGATTTCAACTGTTTCCAAATGAAAAAAAGAAAATATGAGGTAAAATAGTAATAAAGAAAATAAGCCAAAAGAAGGAAGAATGAGTCAATTTTGGCCCAAAATTCTAAGGAAGAATCAAAGCTAAACAAGAGTAATACGAATATTGTTGAACTTTTTTTAACATTAGAGGGTCTAAATTGGAGAAAAAGTGTACCACTTTTTTCATCAGCTAAATCAAACTTTTGGCCGTTTATGAGAACACTTTCGACTTATTCTTTATTTATCCTTTTTTAATATTTTGTTTTTTCATTTTTTAATATCTTGCTTGTCTCCATAAGTACGTACATTAAAAACATCTTATTGAAGTTTTTATGAAATTTATCGACTAAATTTTTGTTGATTACGAAGGAAGTTTACGAGTCACGAAAGAAAACTTTTGATTAAATTTTGGCTTATTGGGTATGTAATTGATTGTATTTGTGCGTTTGCGCAGAAGTGTGTGTAGGCAGGGTTGAAAACCCAATAAATACACATACTAATACATACATGTACGCATGTATGTGCATTAAAACCAATGGAAACCAATAAGTATAATGATTTTTCTGTAGCCATGTTAGTGCCGCAAAGCCATAAATTTTGTAGCTGTCACTCTTTAATGGAGCTGCCCTAAATTCATGCAACAATCAGCCACGGCGGCAGCACCAACATTCACTCGTACCCAAAAGAACCAACAACGAGTGGTACTATACAACACTCCCTGAAGTATGGCCGCCATAATGATCCGATGCGATACGGAATCAAATAGTAGGAATTTGGTTATGGGTGTCCTCCACTTTGGTCAACATCTACCGAAGCTAAGCTGGCCGTCCAAATAAGGCGAAAGGAAGTCGGGAGGAGAAATACGATAATTTATAAGTCGTAAAATGTGTCGCAATCAGACAATGAAACGAAAACCAGTCACAGCAAGAACAAAAATAATTAAAAATGAGAAAAAAGGCAAGAACTGACAGGCGAACATGCTGTGTATATGTGTGCACATGCATGCACAGTATATATACGCGTACATAAAGTGTACCGAGAAGTAGATATTATATTTGGCATTGTTCAGAGAGCAGAGCAGCCAGAGATGAGGAGTAAACTGAAACATTCGCTTTAATAATAATATATTAATTTTTGGTACATGAAAAGGGAATGGATAATTTGGCAGAGGTAAAAGTAAAAAAGGGAGGACATTCGCAAAGGAAACAAAAAAATGGTAGCAGTATCAGAATAATTCTACAAAATGGTTTTAACAACTCGGAGCTGTATAAAATTGTTGTTTGTTTCGCGCAATATTCTGCAGTTATTATTATTTTCTGTATTTTTCTAATACATATAACCGACTTCAAACTATGGTCTGTTTTGTCGGCTAGTTATCCAATGGGTGTGTGTAGAAGTCACACTTCAGACGGTATATTTGAATTTATGATAGGAACAGTATTTCTTATAGAACTAAGATAAAGCGAGAGGAATGTGACCTTATACTTGCAAATAAAAAAAATGTTGTTTATAAGTTGTATGTAGTTGACATAGCGGCCGAATGGGTGGTACGTGACTACCATTCTAATACCGATCGCCCCTCGGCAGGGAATGGCAAACCTTCGAGTGTATTTCTGTCATGAAAAGCTCCTCATAAAAGACAATCGGAATCGGCTTAAAACTGTAGGCCTCTCCATTTGTGGAACAATATCAAGAGGCACACCACCAATATGAGGAGAAGCTCGGCCAAACACCCGAAAGGGGCGTATGATCATATTTAGTATAATGAATTAAAGTTCTACAGAAAAAACAATTCATTCGCATACAATGCCCTCTTTTAAGGAGCTAATTTCTATTAGCGTAGGGTTGGGGATAAGACAATCGTTAGGAATATAATATAGCATATAATGTAATTTTATAAGAATATATTTAAAAGTAGTGTTATATTGCTTGACTGGCCTTAAAAACCATATCTTCACATATTTGCTTATATCGGAAATGCAATATCAGTACCATAATTGCCATAGTACTACAATTTATTTCGCCCCATTTTTTTCCAGGTGCTTAAGTAACCAGTTTTTTAAGATTAAAGCTAAAACCACAATTTTACTATAAAAGCTGCAGGACCACTGTTTCTGCAGATTTTAAATAGTTATTTATTTATTAATCTACGCTATTTCTCGGAACCGAATTAGATGTGACTTTCGCTGATGTGTAGATGAATTTTATGAGCAGAATAAAGACTATTTTTGGTTTCTAAAATATAAATTATATTATATATACATATTAGGGCGGGTCGATTTAAAAATCGCTTGTGCTCTGTGAAAATCGTATTCTAGGGTTCAAAATAAGAAACTTTGCCGAAAGAACCATACCTCTAAAACGAATTCTGATGTCCCCCAATTTGGGTCGAACGAAAACTCCCACTTTGACCCATTTAGAGTGCTCCTATCGAGTCTAAATGTATGACCGACCCTCACTGACTTTGGACGGCCGATCCACCCATGCCAGTGACACACCCCCTGGAACTCCCCTGGGGGGTTCCCCATACAATAATTTCAAAATATCACCATTTTTGGCCTTTACATGAGAAAAGAAACTAAAAAGTTCGACCCAAATTGGGGGACATCAGAATTCGTTTTAGAGGTATAGTTCCTTCGGCCTAATACATATATATTATATATATGTATATATTATATTATATAATTGGCGGATATAGAATGTATACTGTCCTAAGATTTATGCTGTTGTTTTTGTTGTTGTTGTAGCAGTAATATAAGCCCCGTCAGTGTAGAGTATATCACCGGTCATCTTCGTCAGGCTCATCTAAAGGTAGGCCCAGGAAACATGTTGTTTCGACAGGTTTGATCCAGCGGGAGAGGGGTGTTAGATGAGTGGAGTGAAGGGGTGTAGGTGTCTGCAAGGGTGAAACCTATGGTAGCACCCTCACAGGAACTGCTTGCTGAGCAGTTTGTTATGCTCCTTAACAGGTAGCTTATTGGCCTCGTTATGAAGGTGTTGTATTGGGGACATCAGGAGGCAGCCCGTCGCTGTCCGAATAGCGGTGTTTTGTCATGTCTGGAGCTTTATCCACTGCGTGTCACTGGTTTCAGGCGACCAGACAGGCGCAGCATAGTTTAGAACAGGCCGGGCAATTCTTTGTCTTTGCCCCAAGTGCTGCCGGCAAGCGATTTGAGGAGCTTGTTGCGATTTTGGACTTTAGTGGCAATTGCGGCTGTGTGTACAGAGAAGGAGTTACACGAAAAAATTTGACAGTGACTTCGACAGTTACACGAAAAATTTTAGGATTGTTTATCGTCGGAATTGATATGTCCAGGTGGTAAAGAGGGTCACCGTGGACTCAGTGGGGGAAAGTTGAAGATTTCTTGCAGTGAAAAAGTGAGAAAGGTCGGTGAGATAGTTGTTCACTTTGGAGCACAGGCCATCGATGTCACCGCCCGACGCAATTATCGTGCAGTCGTCAGCGTACGTGACCTAAGGGACTCCCTCTGGTGGCTGGGGGAGTTTCGAGATGAAGAAGTTGAAGGCGAAAGACACCAGCCTGCGGAACACCTTGCTTAATCTTCCTCTGTTTAGATGTAAGTATGGTCACGAAAAATCACTGACGAGTGACGACCGCTCAGATAGTTGGCGGATCACCTCTTCAGCCCTGGCGGGAGTGGCGACTGATAAATGTCATCTAGTAGCGTGGAATGGCTGACTGTGTCGAAAGCCTTCTTCAGGTCCAACGCTACTAGGACAGTCCTCTCGCAGGGGCGGTTTTGGTTAAGCCCGCTGTTTATCTGGGCGTTTATTTATCATCTGACTCGACTCACATTTAAAACATGCTATCTTGATTAAAATATTCCGCCAGGTGTCGCTCTAAGTCAACTGATTTGAGTTCTATTTTTTATTTTTGCTAAGTTGCAATATTTGTGATTAACATTCCTACCAAAATTGTATCGCCATTGCTTGACATTTGTAAAAGTTACATGGTCTGGAGTGAATCTACCTCTGCACGTGTTTTGGATTTGAATTTGCAACAACGAGATTGAATTAAATTTTGCATTAAAAATGGATTCAATAGTTCGAAACCTTGACAAAAGACATGGTGAGAAACTATTTCGATAATGATAAATCAATAAGGTGAAAGAAAAGTTTTTAAATAACCGCAAATTAAAAACTTTTACATTGCTTATGGATCAATTCCGGACATTTTAGTTAATTTTTTGGGTTTGCACCGCGTTTCTGGAAAGTTGGTTCAGAAAGGCCTAAATTTCATGCAGAAAAAGGGAGCGCGTTGATATCATTAAAGACACGATTTCCAGGGCTGAAACCGACCCAATTTTCATCAAACGCATCATTACTAGAGACGAGATGAGTACGACACGCAATTCAGACATCAGACGAATGAGTGGAGTGCTCCGAAGGAATCAAGACTAGAAAAATCATGTCGTTTTCTATTCAAAAAGAAAGCGATGCTCACGGTTTTTGGATTACAATGGTTTTGTTTACCACGAATTTTTGACAGAAGGTCAGAAAATAATAAAAAAAACTATTATTTGGGCTTTATGGGGTGCTTACATTAAGCAATTCGTCGAAAAATAAAGAGTTTGGGCGAAATCAACGTGGATCTTGTATCATGACAACCCACCATACCATTGCACAGTGACATTATTGTCTGTGAATTTTTGACCAAGAACGCAACGAATACCATCCAACAGCCTTCGAATGGCTCACTGCGATTTTTTTTTCAGTTTGATCGAGTCCAACAACCACATAATTTTTACAAAAAAATTCTGCTAAGTTGACTCAATAATTTGTACTAAATAGGAAACTCCTAATTATAAGAAGGACCCTTGTCTTTTACATGTATCATTTTCATGAGACTTCAACCGAGAAAATGCTGTTATTGTCAAAATATTAATATATATGATTCTAAAAAACTCTGTATGGACCACCCTGTATTAGATATAATAGAGTAGACACCTTTACTGCTACGAGTAAAAGCTATTACGCTAATATTATTCTATTATGAAACAACGTACCGAAATTATTGTTGGCTTGTGGTGATAGTCATACCCACTGTAAAGGGAGCACACACAATCGATTCCACTTAATTGTTTTTTCGACCTGCCGACTTAGGCGCATGACAATAGTAGGAACCTCACATAATTGGAAACAGGTTGACCTATAATAATCCACTAATCTTTGTGAAAGCTTCATGTTTCATGAGAATTCTGAAAAAGTGGGGAAATACTAGAGTGACCCTTAAATGCATGACTTTCTAGCTTCGAAAATTTTTCAACATAAAGAAAGAGTACCGTTCGCAAAGTCTTACAGAAATTATAAAATTATATATTTTTGAATCGTTCCCTATTCTAAATCGCTAAATGAAATTCTTAAGGAAGCACTTTAAATGCAATCTTCCTTTTTTAAAGCCAACAAGAAACAAATGGACACAAGTTTTCCTTCTTCAGTGTAAAAAACAAAATGCTCCAGTCAATGTATTGGGGGATAAGTTCATAGCGCTTTTATATTTTCTTTTATTTTACAACGATTTGTTTGCTATGTGGCAAAGGGTAAGTATCCATTCGATAGAACTCTTTTTGCTCTACAAAACTATATTAATTGTGTTTTTGAGTTATATAATTTTTTATTAATTTTTTGGCTTAGAAATGGAATACCCATGCAAAAATCATCCGCCGTCATCATCCATCCGGCATGCGCCGTATTCTCCAGACCTTGCACCGACCGATTACCATCTTTTCCGCACCCTGTCATACCATATGAAGGGCGTTAACTTCGGTTACAAAGAGATCCTTGAAAACTGGCTCAACAACTTCTTTGACACCAGACCAGCCGATTTTTGGTGGAACGGCATCAACAAATTGGTCGAGAGGTGGGAAGAAGTTGTAAACAGCAACGGCGAATATATAATTGATTAACTTATTGATATAATTATTGTTTTTTGTTTAAATAAAAGTCTAATATATATTTACATACGTACATACATTCACCCCGATTTCAAGAAAATGTGCTAAAAAACGCAAAAAAGACTCACATAGGGCAAAAACCAAGAGTAAATTCACGAAATTTTATAAAGAGTACGTAGCCAAATGTCAGCCAAATGAATTCAATCGTTATTTCTTGTCAAAGTAATACGTGAAGCGTTGCAAAGAGTTTGTGCCAAATCGCTGAGTTAAAACTGATTAATTTTGATGGAGTAGAAATAGTGCAAAGTTTGTATTATATTGTAATACTTATCTATATGCATACATATGTATATGTTCAGTTGGGCAAAGTTGCAATTTAACCATAAAAAAAATGCGACACTAGCTTTCATTTTAGTTAAGTGAGTTTTTCAGTTAAGCGAAGTCGAATGTATGTATGTATATGAATATCTACGTGAATATATAGTGACTGGGCCGTGTTCATGTTAATGAAATGGAAATTGCGCATGAAGAGCTAAACCCGATTTGATAAGTAATACTGCAGTTTTATTTCTAATTGAAAATTAGACGGTTCGTGCAAAACGGCTGCATTTCCTCAGCTTATCTGATTTGCACCTTTGAGTGTATTCAAATGAATTTAATGATAGGATTTGGCTATGCGAACTTAAATGTATATACTACTGAGGGGCGTTAATTCACTGCCATTAGATACACTTAGAATCATCGCGAACAAAAAATTGCGATTTAAACAGAGTGTCTGGGATAAGGAATTGCAAAAATGAAAAAGGGAACGGTGAAACGCAATTGCGTAGAGTAAATTTTTATATAGGGATTTAATTGAAATTAGCCGAAGGCCATAGTAGCCAGTGCTTTAGCTCTTTAAGTGAAATAATTATTTATAATTGTTACTCTTTTAATAAAAAAATAAAATAAAATAAAATAAAATAAAAAAAATTTAGGGGTCTCGGTGGTCTGGAGCTCGAAAACTTAGGGTATTTTCAGGAATTGTTTTTAAAATAAAAAAACAAAAATAATATTTAAATTTTTTAGGCTTTTTATTTAACTTATTTTACATACAAAAATGAAAAAAAATTTGTTTAATTTTAATCATTTAAAAAATGGCGCTGAAGTTGACCCTCTCGAAAAACTGGCCCTGGTCGGTGTTGTCCACTTTGGTTCTTCTATTTATTGACTTCGGACTGGTTACATACGGACGCTGCGCTAAAACTCATCTAAAGCGCCTAGAAGCACCTTACCATGCTGCAGTCAGGAGAAGCATCAGAGCTTTCCCCACTTCCCCCATAAACGTTACCTTAGCGGAAGCTGGACTGCCCACCATCTCGGAAAGGGTGGCCAACAATACAAGGACAAGTATTTTGAAGATAATTCAATGTAGAAACAGACTTTTGTTAAAACACATCAACTCGAGTACTCAAAAATTAAACAGAAAGAGCCGGGAATCAACAATCTCCATCATTCTAAAAGAAGCCGAAAAACTGGATATCATTGCTCAGCCAGTACTTGTGGAACCTGCAATACATCCACCGTGGGTCGTTCCCAACTCGATGATATTGAACAATCTATCCAAACATTTAAAAGATTCCACTAATACAAACGAATACAACCAGATTTTTCTCGAAACCATTTCCCCATTAAAGAAAGATTGGGAGATCATTTTTACCGACGGATCAAAAACCGACACCTGCACATCGTTTGCAGTGACAAACGCAGAAGGTGTTACCATCTATGCCGGAATTTTGTCAAAATTCACTTCAATATTTACAGCTGAAGCAGCTGCGATACTCCAAGCAGTAATCTTTGCCTCCCAGAAATGTAGCAAGCACTTAATTTGCACCGATAGCAAATCCTCAATCGAAGCTATCTTAAACCCCACAAATGACACCCCGATGATAACAAAAATCCGCAATATAATTTCAATACACACAGGTGCAATCAAAATTATGTGGATTCCTGGGCACTCTGGGATAAATGATAAAGAAAAAGCTGACAAGAGAGCGAAAGAGGCAAATAAGGAACCTCTACACACATTTGACTATATCACTTGCAATGACATAAAGATACTAGCGAAAGAATTTGCCACAGATAACGCAGCAACTAAATGGAACATTTATCAGCATCCTTATAAAAACTTTAACCCCTTTGGGGAAAAAAATATCTACCCTCCATCTGCACTATGTCACCAAGCAAAAATCTTTACTCGACTGAGAATCGGTCACACACTCATGACACATGCCCACCTGCTCAGCGGTTCACCGAAGCCTACATGCCCTTTTTGTGGCTCCAACGAATTTACTATACTTCATCTGATAGATACTTGTCCTTCCCTACAAAATATCAGAACATCCTTTTCCTCAAGCATCAAACCATCCGAACTCCTCAAACAGACAACAGTATACAATTTAAATAAGATTTGTGACTATGTATCTAGATGTAAGTTAAGGATATAAGACACGCTGTCATCTTTATTATACTAATAGCCGAAGGCCATAGTAGCCAGTGCTTTAGCTCTTTACGTGGAATAGTTATTTATAATTGTTACTCTTTTAATAAATAAAAAAAAAATAAATAAAATAATTATCTGAAACACAAAAAGCAAAAAAATTATTAATAGTATAACTGTAACTATGTCCCGCTACTAGAATAAAAAAAATTTGACAAAATGGCACGGTTTTAAATTTGACACTCTAAAAATCTAAATAATTGAAATAATAATATAATTCTAGTATGGCGATAGCCATTGATGTTGTGAACAACATATTAAAATTTCAGACGATTCGGTTAATAGTTTTTTTTTGACAACACCAAAAAGTCGTTTGAGATAATTGACCTCTCTCTACCTAGTTAATGGGCTGTAGAAGCTATAATATTGAGAATTTCAGTTTGAAAATTTCATAGTATATTCTTAAGATACTATACTTTCAAAATATCGAAAAAACAAAAAAAATCGATTTTTTGAAATTTCCAGACCAGCGGACCCTCTTAAATTTTTATAAAGGGTGTCTATAAAGTTTTCATACGCATATGGCTTTAATTTTGTTTGTGACGAATGAAAGATTGTACTAAATGGGAACAACACGTCTTTGTCTGGTCTTGTCCATTCAATCCATCTTGATCAAATCAGCTTTAGTCTTTCTTAAATCGTTTGTTTTTGCAATCATTGATTGGCATATAAAACTAGGTAAGCCCAAGTGATTTTCACTGAGTCCAACAAATCACGTCAGCTGGAGTTTTGTATTCATTCGCCTATTCACTGCAACGTGTCTATGTTACAAGAGTTCGTGTAGCTATGAGTGAAGCTCACTAATTACACGAAATATTAAATGTTACATATAACAAGTTTCTTTTAATAATGATGGCCTCTCAATAGGCAATGGAAAATTTCCGGGGGCATCTCTGCAACAAAAGGTATACAACAAATTAGAAGAGAAGAGCGGCGAAAGAATAAACAAATAATGTACGTGCTAAGGTCAACATGAAGTTCTAAAATTTCATCGCTCCATAGTCGGCGATATTCGCCGGAAGCAATGTGCGTAATGAAGGACTTTTAAAGTGTATATTTTGGCCGCTGAGAGAACAGCAACAACAATGTTGGCTCACTACCAAACGTACTTTTCTTTTCCTCTAAAATTATATCTGCCAAAAGATATTTGAGTGCTGCAATGCAAATACTCTGACTGCAAGTATGAGCCTCAGTTTATCTCACTTTTTCTAGGTTTTGCTTACAGGGTACAAACAAATATAGATATGTTTATATAATTAGTAGGTATATGATGTATGGTATTCAAATTATGTAGAAGCATTTTTCAAGATGCAACAAGTCACTTTTGCTAGCAAGTTGCGATCGCAAGTTGACGGTAGTCAAGCAACTTCAAACTGCTTTTGCTGCTTCAAAGTGGTGGATTTTTTATAGCTTCTAAGTTTAATTTAGTATTAACATTTTCAAAGAAATTTAACTACTTAAGAGAGTTTTCTTGCCTTATTAATTAGCTTTTTACTCCTAACCCCCAATTGGATGCTGGCAGCGGTGTGTGAGGTGTATCAAAATATAAGTAGGTACACACTATGGTTTTGGCCAAGATTGAGCAGAAATATCATTTTTTAAAAGGACAGTTCACAATTAAGTGCAATTGACCTGGCAGCATGGCATTTCTCAAGTGTGATTACATATATACATATTTAGTTGTTCTGTTGCCTTGGTAATTTGCAAACGTCATAAGGCAAGTGTGCTGACTGCTTGTTCGCCATCACACCCATTCGCTTCGCTTCTTTATCCAGTTTAGAAGTAGTAGGTAGTACTAATGGCACAGTTGTTGAGGCTGATGACATAAATATCGTCGGCGTACGCCAGCAATTGTGTGATGTTGTAAAACATGTTGCCTGAGCAATTGAGCTCTGCAGCTCGGACATTATTTTTCACCTACAGGTTAAAGAAGTCACACGATAAGAATTGGGAAGTTCTTCTCAGTTCCGACAAAGTTGCTGGAAATGCTTGATAGTCGTATTAAACTCTAAAAGTTGCCGTCAGTTTTAAGTCTACGTCAATCAAAAATCGTTTTTTAAGATTAACGCATTGAACACTTCTTCATGCCGGAAATGTGGTTTTAGTTAGGAGTCTTAGCTTTAGGCACTGGTGCAAATGTGATGCCAATTTGTCTTATAGATAATGTCGGGCACAATGGGTCATATGTTAATGGTAGACTCGAGTTATGTTTCGTCTTCCTTATTAATGCAATTTGCTGATTTTAAAAATTTTCGTGAATATCTCTTTCCTTGTTCACCTGGTCCTGGTGCACATTTGACTGAGGAGAAGTTTTGTTTTTTTTTTGTATTTTTTTTGTTTTTTGTTGTCGGGACAACTAGCAAGTGCAGCACTCAGACATGAATTAAGTCCATTGTACTACACTTGGATTCCCTTTAAATTTTCTTTAAACTACCCGATCTCCGAAGAAATCTGAGTAGATCTTGCGGTGTCAAGGAGCAAAAATGGTCGCTTCTTAACACATCAGTGCAAAAGACCTCAAACCTGATTCGAGCGAAGGTGGAGCAGACGCACAAGAAGTGGTCCGCCGTCTCATCCTTCTCTTCACAAGCTGGGCAGAGTACACTGTCTGAGATGCCCAACCTTTCCATGTGCTTCGCCCACAGAAAGTGGCCCGTCATCAGTGCAACCAGCCGCCTGCACTCCCCTCTGCTTAATGAGAGAAGGGTTTGCGACGATCGGACATGACAGCTAACATCAGTTTAGTCCATCTGCAGCTTCTCTCAGCCTGCCAAGCTCGTTTGTGGGTGGTAGTTGCCCATTTGCTAACCGTGGCTGTGATGGCCGCAGAAGGGAGTAGCAAAACGGGCTCTGGGCCAAAGAAGTTGGCCTCAGAGCCTATCTTAGCTAAGGAGTCAAAGCTCTCGTTACCCGCGATACCTACGCGTCCCGAGACCCATGTTAGCATCTGGCTATTATGTCTACCGACATATTTCAGCCTTGATTTACAGGACTTGACTACCCCTGATGTGGCTGGGGGGCTGTCTAAGGCCATAAGCGCAGCTTGGCTGTCGCTGCAGACACATATAGATCTGGCTCTCCATCGGTTTTCCACAACAAAGTTCATGGCTTCTTGAACTGCATACACCTCCGCTTGAAACACAGATGCATGTATTCCAAGAGCAAAGTGTAGTTTTGTCCCGCTGGATTCCACGTAGACCCCAGATCCGGAGCCACGCTCGGTCCAGGGGCCTTCCGTAAAAATGTGAAAACAGTGTTTGCCGGGCTCATTTTCTGAGTGTGAGGAGAAGTTAGTTACATCTCAGTTCGGCTATTTCCTCTGTGCTTCAATAAACAAAGTTTCCTTAGAAAAGGTCGGAATTGCCTTATTGTGCGAATATGTCTCCTAACCTTATAGAGATTGCCCTGAAAGTTTGTGATTGAAAAGTTTGAACAGCTATCGAAATACTTCACCTGATCTTTCTGACGCAGAGGTGGCCTTCCTCTTCCTCTGCCGCCGCCAGCTGGTACCACATCGAATACTTTCAGAGCCGGAGCGTTTGTATCCATTCGGACGAGATGATATAGTCAACGTAGCCACTGGATCTTTATTCGCTGCGCTTTGTCTATGGCGTCGTAAAGCTCATATAGCTCATCGTTCCATCGCCTACGGTATTCGCCATTGCTAACGTGCAAAAGTCAAAAAATCTTACGCAGAATCTTTCTCTCGAATACTCCAAGCTTCGCTTCATGGGATATTGTCATCGTCCACGCTTCTGCGCCATGCGTTAGAACGGGCATGATGAGAGACTTGTAGAGTGTTAGTTTTTTTCGTCGAGAGTTGCCTACCTAGTCCAAAGTAGCATTTGTTGGCAAGAGAGATTCTACGTACTTCGTTTTGTCCTCGTTTACCACCAGACCCATTTGCTTTGCCTCTTTATCTGATTAGTAAATATCATCGGCATACGTCAACAATTGTACGCTCTTATATGTAAAATATTGTGCCAGAGCGATTCAGTTCTGCGATTCATACGATCCTCTTCAACATCAGATTAAAGAACTCACACGACGACACACGAGTTACCCTGTCTGAAACCTCTTTGGTATCAAAGAGCTCGGAGAGGTCCTTCCTAATTCTGATGGCGCTGCTGGTATTGGGCAAGGTCATTTTGAATAGCCGTATTACTTTCCAGTTCTAAAGCCACACTGATAAGGTCAAATCAGCTGGCTGATGGTGGGCTTCAGCCTTTCACATAATACGCTCGCTAGAACCTTATAGGCGATATTTAGAAAAGTAATCCCGTGATAATTGGCAAAGATTACAGGATCACCCTTCTTGCGGATTGGGCAGAGCACACTTCGGCTGCAACAAGGTAATGATCCGAATCGATGTTGGGTCTTGAGTGTCTTTCATCTATCACAACATAATCGATCTGGTTTCGCGTTTTTCGATCAGGAGACAGCCAGGTGTATCTTCTTATGCTGGAATCTGGTGCTGCATACTAACATGCTTCAGGCCCCGGCGAAGTCGATCAGCCACTGTTCGTTACCGGATCTTTCGTTGTGCAAGCTGAATTTTCCGACTGTGGGATCAAAAATTCCTTTCGTGCCCACCCTGACATTGAAGTCGCCAAGCACGATTTTTATGCCGTGGCGAGGCAGCGTTCATAGAAACGTTCCAGGCACTCATAGAAGGAATCTTTGGCCGCTTCGTCCTTCTCTTCCGTCGGGGCGTGGGCGCAAATAAGCGAGTTGTTAAAGAATCGGGGTTTGATGCGGATTATTGCGAGGCGCTCGTCCACCGGAGTGAACGAAAGTACTTGGCGATGAAGTCTTTCTCCCACAACACATCCAACACCGAATTTGCGCTCTTTTACATGGCAGCTGCAGTAGACGTTGCAAGGTCCTATGGTTTTCTTGTCTTGCCCCGTCCATCGCAACTCTTGAATGGCAGTGATGTCAGTCTTTACTCTCACGAGGACATTAACCAGCTGGGCAGAGGCACATCTTTTCATTGGGGGGATTTTTAAGTGCCGGTTCCGAAACCCAGCGTAGGGTCCCGAACCGGTGTTCGGAAGCTACCCAGAGGATACTTGGGCTAATCCCGGAAGTTGTGAACTACTTGAACCATATGTAGAAGAATCGTCCTTGCCACTCCCAAGTGAATGACGATCAGTAACTTTTCCCACTTGCGTGGTGGACTTCTACATATGGACCATACTCTTGTAATATATGTATATATGCACTAGGCCGAGTCGATTTGTGGGGAGGCAAAAAAATCGCCCATTGCTCTGTGAAAATCATATTCTAGGGATCAAAATAAGAAACTTTGCCGAAGGAACCACACCTCTAAAACGAATTCTGATGTCCCCCAATTAGGGTCGAACTTTTAGTGTCTTTTGTGGGGAGGCAAAAAAATCGCCCATTGCTCTGTGAAAATTATATTCTAGGGATTAAAATAAGAAACTTTGCCGAAGGAACCACACCTCTAAAACGAATTCTGATGTCTCCCAATTTGGGTCGAGCTTTTCAGTTTCTTTTCTCATGTAAAGACCAAAAAAGGTTATATTTTGAAATGATTGTATGGGAAACCTCCCAGGGGAGTTCCAGGGGGTGTGCCACTAGCATGGGTGGATCGGCCGTCCAAAGTTAGTGGGGGTCGGTCATACATTTGGACTCGATTGGAGCACTCTAAATGGGTCAAAGTGGGATTTTTCGTTCGACCCAAATTGGGGGACATCAGAATCCGTTTCAGAGGTATGGTTCCTTCGGCAAAGTTTCTTATTTTGATCCCTAGAATACGATTTTCACAGAGCAATGAGCGATTTTTAAATCGACCCGCCCTAATATGCACATATATGTATATAAGTATATATGTCATTGGCGCCTACATATTTTTTTGGGTGCTTGGCCGCGTTCCTACCCCGATTTGTGGTGTGTATCTTGATGTTGTTCCACAAGTGGAGTTTTAAGCCGCCTCCGAACGACAGATGGTTTCTTATGAGGAGTTTTTTCGTGGCAGAATTGGAGGTTTTCATTACCTGGGGGTGACCGCTATTATAAAAAACGTTTTCTTTCATTTGATATACTGGGCACTTCTGAATGAAGATAAGCTCCAACCCGTTCAGTTACGGTGGCCGCCGTGTGTCGAACTTCGTCCAAGTAAAGCAATGGGGGAATGGAAAGTATATACAAATTTTTTGTTGCAAAACATTTTGTTTAAATTTTGCAAGTGTGCAATTTATAATAATTATAAGAGAGTCCAACTTTACAGGTTTCCCTGATGAGAAGCCGAATATTTTTTTTAATATAAAAGATTATTTCTGCTGGTAGTTATGTATGCTTATGTGTAATTTTTTGAATAAGTTGATATAAGCTTATTTTACAAGCAGGCATATAACTGCACGCTATGTTTTGGGTGTTAACATTTTTGAAACTTTTGCCTATTTGTTCATTTATATTAACAACACTTGTGTGTGTGAATGTCAGATGTCTTATGAAAGTAACTGCATACTTGTATCTGCGCTCTTACGCCCATTGGTTTCTTGCTTGCCAATGGTAACTGTGAATATGTATATTCTACTAGCTGAGAATCTGCCGCTGTTGTCGTCAACGAGGGTCGACGAGTGGCACGAAAAGTACCACTCATGCTGCAAATTCCAACTAAAAACTACGAAGTCCAAAATCAGCGACGAGCATCCAAGTATGCAATTTAGCAAGATGAGTTGTGTATGTGCAGTACGCCTATAGTCGGTCGACGTGATTGAAGCGGAAAATTCCAAGAAATTTAATTTTCAATGCCAATGTTCGTGACTCCAGTGAAGCATTGAAGCAGTAGTAAAGTATTGGCAGAGAGCTTAAGGGGGAGTAAAGGAATTGGCAGCGACGTCTACCTCGAATCACTGATTCGATACATGCCATGAAGAAGCCGTAAAGCCGTTAGAAATGGAACCGGTTGTAAGCTACGGACACATTCGAGCGTTTAATGGGCTCTAAATACCATGTTAGAATCAATTATGGGTATTCAGAGCAGACTAACTTCTTATCCAAAACCTAAAACTTAACATATTGACTTATTGTAAACAGAGGTGCTCAAACTTTGAACATTCGTTATAAATACCACACATGTTTGGTTGCACATAGGTAATTCGATTATGTAATATATAAATCGAGCTAGTAGACACATGCAAAAGCTAAACACCAACCAGTTAATGGGTTAGTAAAAAGTGATTGTTTGAATAATAAAGAAGGTTCATGTCTCACTTGACAACTATCAAAGAGATTTGGATATTTTATCTATTTGATGCGCCGCTGAGTAATTTTTGTATCTATGCTATATCATAGGCTGTGTATGACAACTAACAAAACATATTGATAATTTTAGGTCTGGACTAAATTCAAACGTAGTACGAGGTCGATCATTAGATACGGGTATGCATAGGGACCTCTTTGGTGCAATAAATAAAAAATCACCTAAGAATGAATGTTTTTCATCATCTCGTTCGAGATATATTATACAAAATTGAAAAAATTTAAATTTGAAAAGGTCGAGCCAAGGAGCACCAGGAGATTTGGTGGCTCCTAATACACTGTAAATATCCTCCAGTTTTAGGGAACGAATATTACTCATTCTCATGACATTGGAACCCAAAACTCGTAGCCGCGCTCTAGCAAAGGCAGGACACTCACAGAGAAAGTGCTCAGCACTATCCACCTCCTCGAAGCATGACAGGCACACTGGGTCCTCAATGATTTCAATGGAGGTCATATTCTGACCCCACGGGTTGTGTCCTGTAATGATACTAACCATCAACCGAATGTCTTTCTTTCTAAGTTTTAGTAGAAAGTTTGACAGTTTTCTGTTCGGACTTGTCACAAAACACTTTGCAGTTCTGCAGCGTTCTAGACCGGACCATCGCTCTTTATGTAGATTGCCTACATAATCGCTGATCCAATTCATGATTCCTGTGGAACTGATTCCGATTATTGGCTGTGGCCCCTATGGGCGCACCGCTGATCCACGTTTGGCCAATTCGTCGGCAATTTCGTTTCCTTGAACACCGGAGTGTCCCAGAACCCATAAAGGTACAAACCTGTTTTGTCTTGCGACAGAATTGAGCTTCTTCTTACATTTTTGAACAGGGCCTTCAGTGCAGCCTGACTGTCACTGAAAACTCCAATCTGTTTCCCGCTCCATCTCCTCTCGATTATCCATTTGGCTACTTTCAGGATGGCAAAAACTTCTGTTTGGAAAACAGTTGCCATTTCCCCCATAGCATAGTCATATTTATTACTATCGTTTAAGTACCATCCGGCTCCAGACCCTATTTCATTCTTGGACCCATCGGTAAAGAAAATATCCGTCAAACCTCCCTGCATGCATTCTGGATTGCTCAGGTTGTCTTTAGGTGGGTGCCAAAAACAGAGGATACTGCTCAGATAGCATCTTAAAGATTTCTCTGTGTCTCGAAGTTCCGTCTTGGTGCCAGAAACCATATTTGTGGAGTCTACATATTGCTTTTATTGCTTCCTGTTGTATCTTATGATCCAGGGGAAGCAAATCAAGCATATCATTTAGTGCATCAGCAGAGGTTGTACCCATGGCACTAGTGATGCATAAACATACACTTCTTTGTAGCCTGTATAGTTCCCGGATTGTGGACTTAACCATGCACCGTCGCCATCAGACCACAGAAGCGTAATGTATATCCATAGGACCGCATCAGGTTTCAGATCCCAGGTTTTCCCAAAGGCTTTACGGCATTGCTGAAAAATCCTCAATACGCGATTCACCTTCAGTGAAACGTGTGTCTCCCAAGTCAACTTCTTATCCAAGATTAGTCCTAGATATTTAACTTCATCGGAAAGACCAAGTGTCACATCTTTCAGTGTTGGAAGACTGAGACATTCAATTTCCATTTTCTCGTAAACAAGAATCTTTCCTTATTCAAATATTTTAGTCTAATATCGCAGCCTCAGAGGGAGTAGGCTTCTTTCTATAGACTAAATCAAATTTTCTATCGCCACTTCGACCTTAATATTACATGCCTAAAAGTAGCCTACGCCTTGATCAGAAAATTACTCTACCTATCAGAGAAAGTTCTGTCAAACTCGATTCATGTGTTCCGAAGAGTAGCGTGTCAATCCATAATAATTTCTTTATTAATATTGTTTTGCATATATCTGAACGAGTATACATATTTATATATACATATACAAGTAGCTTGCAAGCATCCACCGTAGGCGAATGAGTTTGTGCGTGACTATCATTCGGCAAGCCCATTGTGGGCATAAAACACCAATTGGTAATCATTTCGTATGTTTTGGTTTCTAGCCCATTTTTCCGCAATATGGCTTCAGAAATGAAATTTCTTTCCGAACAGTCGGATATATATTTTAAAAATTTGTAGAGGTCTGCTGACTTTCTTTATGGAATTTTTGCTAAAGAAAACTTACTTACTTACCTTAAGATTCGAAAATTTACCTTTGACTAACCGCCAGAGAAATTAAGTTTCAATAAATGGTACATACAATCCAATTAATAGTTTATTCAGCCATTTCTATTTAATAAAGCTGTAGTTAAACAGTATTTTTCGAAGCTTTCATTGCAAACATATTGAAAATTGAGCGAATGACAACGAATCTCTGGAAGCACGTTGATAAAGCTTTGTTAGCGTTATATTTTATAACCCCCAACAGAATCACCAGAAATAAAAAAAATGAATTACATATAATATATATCGGGACTTCTTCTTCTTAATTGTCGCTATAACTACTTACGCAATTTTGGCCGAGTTTAACACAGCATGCCAGTCATTTCTTTCTCGTGCTAACCAACGCCAGTTGGACACACCAAGTCAAGACAAGTCCTTCTCCACCTGATCCTTCCAACGCAGAGGAGGCCTTCTTCTTTCTCTGCCGCCGCCAGCTGGCACCGCATCGAATACTTTCAGAGCCGGAGCGCTTGTATCCATTCGGACGACATTACCCAGCCAACATAGCCGCTGGATCTTTATTCGCTGCTCTATGTTTATGTCGTTGTAAAGCTCATACAGCTCATCGTTCCATCGCCTACGATATTCGCCGTTGCCAACGTGCAAAGGTCCAAAAATCGTACGCAGAAACTTTCTCTCGAATACTACAAGCGTCGCTTCATCGGATGTTGTCATCGTCCACGCTTCTGCACCATACGTTAGGACGGGCATGCTGAGAGCCTTGTATAGTGTTAGTCTAATTCGTCGAGAGAGGACTTTACTACTCAACTGCCAACTTAGTCCAAAGTACCACTTATTGGCAAGAGAGATTCTACGTTAGATTTGTCAGGACTAGTAATTAATAAAATAAAGTACATAGAATACTCCCAGCGATACCTGAATTATCTGAAGAAATACTTTGCCAAATTTCAAAAGGATTAGTACAATAAAAGATGAATTAGTTATGACGTATACCGATTTGAAGTTTCAGAAAAACATTTTAAACAAGAGCAGGTAAAGACAACTGGAATGGAGTAATAGACGCTCCGATTGGCTTGAAATTTTGGCATAATATATAAAAAATATATGCAAAACAAAGTTCACTGTCTGATTCAATATTCTGTTTTCTTGTCTTGAAATATTACGAACATGCTGCCATACAACGTCCGAAAATGTCGAATGAAAACAACAAAAATTCAGCCCTCACAAATTATATATTGAATCCAATAAAATATATATGTAATATATAAATATGTATTTATTGCCGATTGAAAACACTTTAAGACGAAAACGACGTAAACGACATAAAGTGTAGAATTTGGTGCTGTTCTTAAAATGAGAAGAATGACTGTCGATACATGTCAAAGAAGTTGTAGGTCAATGTATGGTTAATTAAATAAGTAGTGCCACCGGAAGTTTTTTAAAACTTTTTTAACTTTGCTCGTTTTGGGAGTCTAATAATAAAAACAAAACAATTTTGAACGTTATCTAGTGTATAATTTTATTGGCTTTCGAATGAACCTATTTTTTGACGCGTGTTTTTATCCAGTTTATGAGAGCTTTAAGCTTTAAAGTTCTTTCTTGGCGATTAATATTAAATTAAGACTATTTTAAAGTATTTATGTATATATATATATATATATATATATTAGGTTGTGCAACGTCTATCCAAACAATAATAATAACCATATTATCTTAGTCTGTTCCACTTTCTGTTGAATCGGTTACATTGTGAAAGGTTCCCACCAATGTGTAGTACCAGGTGACATTTTACCTATTATCATCGCCGCCACATAAAGTTAAGAATTTAAGTGTTAAGTTTCTAGTGAAGACAGCTTGAAATTCTTTTGCAAATAAGAGAATGAGCGATGAATGAGCTGCCCATCCCATACTAAAATAGTAACAGCGACACAAATGCATCCCAAGTGGCATCCATATGAGCATTATGAAAATACTGCTACTGCATTTTATTTATATGGAATATAATATGTATATATATATTTATATACAATATATGGTATATATTAAACCCCAAGAATTTAAGTTATTTAAGAGGTCACAATTTTATCTTCTATGAAGACTGGACTAAAGAAGAAGAATTCGATCGAATTTGCGGCTACCTTACAATATTTTACAGCAGTTCCACTACTGGGTACTGTGCGTGTACGAGTGTGTATGCTCTTTATGAGCGGAAATAAAAAGTTTACGGTACTGACTGTAACCGCTTTTGTTGAAGGTATTGCTGGTGGGGCTATTTCATGCGACGTGCATAGCAAGTGAAAAGATGAATTGGTGCAACTATTTAAACTATTTGTGATTTGTAGCATTTTTATGAGATACGACTGCAAGTTTGAGCTCACATAAAATTGCTCAACTTGAAGGCGTGCATGAAGTACGTATGTATGTAAAAATATTTATTCATTATACTAATACGTTTTTAGCTTTTCAAAGAAACTATATATAATTAATATTGTTGCTCAGTAAGCTGCTCATGGAACTTCAAATGAGAAATCTCAAAGTGAACAATAATTGAGCTCAAACAAAAAATCATATCACATATAATATCACATTTTATTTTTAATATAAAAAAATATCACTTTTTTAATTTAACAAGAACCTTAAATATTTGGTAACTTAAGGCTTTGAAACAAAAAAAAAATTAAGTTGTTTTCTCTAGTTGCCACAAATATGTAAGTACATACCCACGTGGACATAAACGTATTTAATTAACTAATAGGAAAATATTTAGCTGGGCGTCAAGCAAAGTATTGTTTGCCAATTTTAAGAGAGCAACCATGTTTATTTTCTGAGATAATGTTTCTCTTTATGTACATATGTATTTGCAATATGCAATTGTTGTTGTTGTGGTTATGTTTGATGAATTAGAGCCACAATGCGATAAAGCAATAACTCAATAAAATTTTGGCACGCCCAATTATCTAACAAATAAGTGCCCATAAAGTTTTATGACTGATACTCGCACAAGAAACAAATTAAGTGCTAGCGAAATTGAAAATAAATTGCAGCAAATGAGGTACAAGTTGTCGAACATCTGCGCACACAATCGATATTTATTGTACATGTTCACTTCCGTTTAGTTTTAATTTTTTAACGGTATTTTCAACTGCCCATAAGAGATTTAAACTTTATAACAATAACATATTACTTTATATTAATTCATAAAATCTAAAGTTTTTTTGGTGAGACCCACTCCCATTCCTTTCCATTTGATCATGCGATCATAGCAGCGCTTTTCAGGTTGAAGTGTCAGGGGAGCTATGTGATAAGGATTCTATGTGCAACTGATTGCAGGTGATACTACGATTATGTAAGTCACAATTTTTTTGGAACGGAATTTAACTTCCTTCACATTGTATTTCGATTGATTCAAAGGGGATCTCAAGTTTCAAAAAATGTTCTTTGACAGTTTTGTGTTTGATGATACCTGAAATAAGGGTAGCAAAAGATAAAACTCAATAGATCCTTCGTTGCATTGCGTCTACAGTGAAAAGTTTGAGCAAAATGCAAAAAAATGTATGCTGTTTACAGACCCAATACAGTGTCAACTGTAAAATTTTTTCTGTGTTTTATGTTTTCTACCCTTTCAATTTTTTACCAAGCATGAGTAATTTCGCTTTATTAATAGCGGAGATATCAAATCTTCTTCTTTTTGGTTATTAATTTCATTTTCAATACCAAACTACCTTGAATGAAGAGTAATATGTGTAGCAAGTTTCATTGAATGTGCCAGACGTTGCTCGTATTATGGGACAAGCGTGGCTAAATCGACTTCTCTCACAATTTGGAGTCGCTTGGTATACCTATATAGCGGTTTTTTTTTAAAGCTTGAAAACGTAAAATGATAGTATATATTGGTAGTGAAAAAGACTTTTCGTATTTTGCCAATAGATGTCCGTAGATCTCCAGCGCTACCAATCACATTGTGTCATATCATATGGTGTTAGAAAGGTGACATTTTAAGCTTCATTTAACCAAAAAAATTAAATTCGGAGAAGTTGAAAAAAAGTTGTAGCTGTTCAAAAATGAGTGAAAATAATGAAGAAATTCGCTATATTTTGAAATTTTTGTATAAAAAAGGGAAGAATGCCACGCAAGCCACCAATGAAATTTGTGAAGCTTACGGAGACGATGCTGTATCAGTTCGTGTAGCACAACAATGGTTCGCTCGCTTCCGTTCTGGAAATTTCGATGTGAAAGATGCACCTCGCTCCGGTCGACCTATCGTTGAAAAAGTCGATGAAATTATGGAAAAGATTGACCAGGACCGTCACATAAGCTGCCATGGCATCGCCAAGGCACTAAACATTCATCATCAAACGGTTTTGAACCATTTAAAAAAGGCTGGTTACAAAAAGGAGCTCGATGTTTGGGTACCACATGAATTGTCTGTGAAAAATTGAATGGACCGAATTAACATCTGCGATTCTTTGCTGAAACGAAATGAAATCGAACCATTTCTGAAGCGAATAGTAACAGGAGACGAAAAGTGGATCAAATACGGCAATAATGTGCGAAAAAGATCATGGTACAAGGGTGGTGAAGCTCAACAAATGATCGCAAAGCCAGGATTGACGCCTCGAAAGGTTATGCTGTGTGTTTGGTGGGATTGGAAAGGAATCATCCACTATGACCTGCTCCAGCCTGCTCGAACGATTGATTCTACACTTTACTGTCAACAACTGATGCGATTGAAGCAAGCAATCGAAAAAAAATGACCAGAACTGATCAGCAGAAAGGGCGTTGTCTTCCATCAGGACAACGCTAGGCCACACACATCTTTGATGCCTCGGCAAAAACTGGGAGAGCTTGGCTGGGAAGTTCCGATGCATCCACCATATAGCCCTGACCTTGCACCATCGGACTACCATTTGTTTCGGTCAATGCAGAACTCCCTTAATGGAGTAAAGTTGGCTTCAAGAGAAGCCTGTGAAAATTACTTGTCGGAGTTTTTCGCCGTGAAACCACAAAAAAGTTTTACACTGATGGAATAATGTCTCTAGAAGAAAAATGGCAAAAGGTGGTCGACCAAAATGGTATATATTTGGTTTAATAAAGTTCATTATAAATATAAAAAAAAATTAGTTGAAGTTTTATTAGAAATACGAAAAGACTTTTTCGGCTACCCAATATATTATATATATATATATATATATATTATATGGGGCATTCTTTCTGAACGTGAGACCCCCTGCCCCCAGAATAGATTTTGACGAAAAGAGGTCTATGAGGGCTTAAAATGTAGGTAATTATGTTTACTTTCGAAAGCAAAGTGGCACTTCTTGAAATTCAAAATGGCGGATCCAATATGGTGGATTCAATATGGCGCAATTTTGCAGTTCGTGCATCAGATTTATGCTATGAACTGATGATAAAAAATGTGATGAATAATCAGTGACCAATAAAAATAAATAATTAACTTGGAAATATGTAAAATTAAATCCAATGCAACAATTTTACTTAAAAATAAATAAAGAAAACACGAAATAGCATAAATCTGATGCACGAACTGCAAAATTGCGCCATATTGAATCCGCCATATTGGATCCGCCATTTTGAATTTCAAGAGGTGCCACTTTGCTTTCGAAAGTAAACATAATTACCTACATTTTAAGCCCTCATAGACCTCTTTTCGTCAAAATCTATTCTGGGGGCAGGGGGTCTCACGTTCAGAAAGAATGCCCCATATATATATATAGTTGGCGCGTTCACCCTTTTTGGGTGTTTGGCCGAGCTCCTCCTCGTATTTGTGGTGTGCGTCTTGATGTTGTTCCACAAAATGGAGGGACCTACAGTTTCAAGCCGACTCCAAATGGCAGATATTTTTATGAGGAGCTTTTTCATGCCAGAATTACACTCGGAGGTTTGCCATTGCCTGCCGAGGGGCGACCGCTATTAGAAAAATGTTTTTCTTAATTTTGGTGTTATCACCGAGATTCAAACCAACGTTCTCTCTGTGAATTCCCATTGGTAGTCACGCACCAACCCATTCGGCTACGGCGGCCGAAAACAGAAATTTTGGTGAAATGAATTTTTTCCATTATAATCTGATAGATAATTGCATGCCATTTAATATGTAACATTTTTGAATATAACGCAGGGCATATGTCCGCAGCGGCTACGAGTTGCATGGTCCGATCAGTACAATTTTGAGTACATTTTCCAATAAATTTTAGGAAGAAAAGTTAGGAAGAAAACATATCCCAAGCCATTGCTAAAAGTTCAACGACTCTCCGGGCTTTCCATTTCGGGAGCTATGAAATCAATTCCAACGGCAGCTCTCGAGGCTATCTTGAACCTAACACCGTTTGATCTCTATGCGCAAAATCGGGCTGCAAGCTCAGCTGTGAACTTTCTCTAGAATTTTCGCACAAAGCTATACTACTGGGAATGCCAGAGTCAGTTCAGACTATATGATTTCAGTTACAAGTTCGGGAAAACCGCTAAAGATCGTTATCGAAGACGATGGCGATGGATGGCGTTACGAGAAGTAGTTCCATTAATATATTTACCGATGGATCAAAAATGGAAGAGGAGCGCTGGCATATATTGTGCGGAACTAATCATCAAAACGTTATTTAAACTACCTCCCTATTATTACACTATGTTTCAAGCTGAGATATTTGTTGTTAAGAAAGCAGCAGAGTTTGTATGTATAGATGCAACAATTAACTGCGCAATAAACTTCTACGAGGATAGCCAAACAGCTATAAAAGCGATAAAATCAGACAGTCCATGAATTCAAGGAAGCAATTAACAAGCTCGCTCGTAGCCGCAGACTTTATGTACTATATTGATTTCCTAGGCATAAAGGCATAGAGGGAAATGAGATAGTGGACGAAATAGCTGAAGAAGGCGTGAGACTTGCAGGCACTTAAACCCCTGCGCACAGTTCAAAAACAACTAGAGGAACTCATCTTAAGAAAGACGAAAGGCAGATGGTTTAGTTCGTTTCGCTATAAAAACAGGACTCTGATCTGGTATCGCTATGGGCCAAAATGGTCTCTGCGTAGCCGTATGGCATCAACGATGGCTTAAATATTGGCTTCTAATACTGAAAGAGTTGCTGGTAAGAGCTCTGATCTGATTCTTCAGGGATACTGAATGGTTCACGGACGAATAATGTAGCTCAGCCAACTCCCTAAATGTGCCTCGGGCGTTGGCCATCTCTACCTAACTTAGTCCAAATGAGGCTAAATAATGCTCTCTCCACAAAAGCGAAATCAGTGCACAAAAATCGAGTTTGAAATTATAATACACTTGTATATGAGCCGTTTTCTTCGAAAGTGGTGTAAGTCTATTTTATATTATATGGATATATTTAAGGGCTTGCATTTGAATGGTTTGAAAAATATTGGAATATGTTAAAGCACTGATTTTATGTTTATATTATAATTATATAAATTTATAATGTAATCATTATTTAAGTGCGATTAACAAAAATTTATAATATTAATGTCTTCAGAAGGACACCACTTTCAAAGTTAGCAAAAAGTAAAAAAGCGAGCCGTTTTCTTTGAAAGTGGTGTAAGTCCATTTTGAAAAAAAATTAAAAAAATAAAAAAAAAAAATAAATAATTGGTGCGTACACTTCTGTTAGGTGTTTGGCCGAGCTTCTCCTCCTATTTGTGGTGTGCGTCTTGATGTTGTTCCACAAATGGAGGGACCTACAGTTTCAAGCCGACTCCGAACGGCAGATATTTTTATGAAGAGTTTTTTCATGACAGAAATACACTCGGAGGCTTGCCATTGCCTGCCGAGGGGCGACCGCTATTAGAAAAATGTTTTTATTAATTTTGCTTTCCCCGAGACTCGAACCAACGACCTCTCTGTGAATTCCTATTGGTAATCACGCACCAACCCATTCGGCTACGGCGGCCGCCCACCGTTAATGATAAAAACAATGAAACTTTTAACAGATTTTTGTGGAAAAAGTTTATAAATAAAAAGTTGATGGTAAATTGTATTAAAGTTGATCGAAAAATTGTGCATAGACTAGCTCGGTAAAAGGCATTAGTTCACGTTCGTATTTAATTGATAGTGTAATCTAGTGGTAATATGCTTAAGGTAAACCGATTGCATTATCGCGATCGAGATAGTCTATTTATTAGAAAAGAAGTTCTCGGATATTCCACAGCAATTTCATCACTAAAATCACCCGGAGCTAGAACCAAATGAAACTTTAATAAATAACATTTGGCGTGTGTATTTGTAAAATACCATTTCCAATTTATTAATCAGCGCATAAATTCTTGACTTCAGTGCTTCGCCATGATTCTACTCCAATTGGTCTTGCACTATAACGATTTTTCAGCCTGGTATATAATAATATTTTACATTTTTGACAAAGCATTAAAACATACATCTTTAGAAAATGTTTGACGCTTGAATTTGTGAGGCTTTGTGGTGTGAATAGAAATTTTGTAAAAGTAAAAAAAGGTAATTTTAGTCTTTTGTTATTTCTGAGTGTTCAAATTAGCAATCATTATAATGTTCAATACTATAATAAATGATAAATTAGCTAAGATTCGAATTATGTAAATTATTTTAAGAAATAATATCTTGTGTATATTTTCAATTAATGATAATATCAAGACGCAAAACAAAAATTGCGGGAGGCGCGGCCAATTAACGAAGAATATGTCCGCAAATTATATTTGTGTATATATATACCTATGCTTATCTTATATATGTGTATATACTTATACATATGTATCCATTTACGCGTAAAAACAGTAAAATGAAATTAAGTGGGAAATATGGAAGCAGTAGGAAAAAGGTGGTAGCATGAGCAAAAGACGTAAAATTTATTAACAAAAAGGAATATTTTATCATGAAACCAAAATTCCACATAGAATGCATAATGTACGATACAGGGGAGTGTACGAGTAAAATTTTTAGAATTTAAGGAGATAAGCTCATAAAATATTCACCCCCTCTTTTGGCTATAGGCATTGTTTGGCGCAGCAGATTTGGACTTGTGGAGCGTAGATGGGTGTAAACATTTGTTATTTAAATCGATGCCTGATGGCCGTGAGCACCACTTTTCCTTATTGAATATAGCATCGTATTTGTATCGATTATTCTTCCTCTTTTTGTGCTCAAGTTACACAAGTATCATCGGAGTCAATACTAATAGCGAGAACAGAAAATTGTATTACGATACGTGCATAGATACATACTTATAAACATAACATACAGGAATATTTTATGAGGGTGCTTTAGTGGTACTTTTTGCAAATAATACACAAAAAATCAATCCTGGCTACCAAGTCGCCATTTGGAATAGCCAAAAGGAGTCAATCACATATTCTAGGCCATAATAAAAAATTTCGCCTCAATGAAGTGATACCGAGCATAGCGGTAAAGCAGGACAATTACTTCAACTGATATCTCTTTCGATGGTTTTTTTATTCAAAGATTATGATTGTTAGTTTTTTATGGAATATAGTGTTATTTTGCTTTGAACTGAGCGACTTCCATTAGGAGTTTGACTCAATAAGTGTACTGAAAGAAGAACTCTTGAGACATTAAGTAACTAATATTAAGGTATGTTGAAGATCCTACAAAAATAAAACCGTTTCCCTACAATTTTAGTTCAAGAAATTCGCACAAAATTCCTGAAACGAAAACTTTGATGTATCGTACTCGAAGATTGGACTATAAATGCTAAAGATGTAAGGAAAAATATAAAAGGGAAAGCCCTGCGTTCCGTCAGGGGAAAAAATACATTGCCTTCCAATCGAATAACTTTCCTACTAGGTTAGGTTATGGTGGTAGTCTGTCCATATGACCAACTCACTTAGACCTCACAGATCCGTTGTGATACCACTGTGTGACACGGGAACCTTGTTTATTTACTTTCGCGAAACCATTTTAGGCTCTTATGAAGCGCAGGATTGGTCTAATCCCCGCGCCAGATAGTTCTGTAAGAGAATTGGAAAAGTGTTTACCTAGACAACCTGCTCTGATATTAGCTAAGGCTGGACAATTGCAAAGGAAGTGCTCTACTGTTTCTTCCTCCTCCTCATCTCTACCGCTTCTACAATATTCATGGGAGAATACTTCTAGTCTCAAGGAATGCCTTCCAAATATCCAGTGGCCGGTGACACAAGCCACGACCTTCGAGATATCTGCTCTTGAGAGGCTAAGCAACTCCTTTGTTCTTTTCTTGTTTATTTGCGGCCATAGTACACTGGCTGTTACGCATGTATCTTCATCTTCCCATGACCTATTGGTCTCTTGGATAATTTTGTTTTTCATCATTAACTTTCTCGTGGCCAAAGGTATTCCAATGGTACTTTTATCACGGAACAGTTGAAGATCAGTACCTTTTCTGGCTGGCTCATCGGCTTTACAGTTTCCCTCAATATCTCTGTGTCCCGGACTTCAAATAAGGCTGACCTTGAATACGACGCTAATATCAGAGTGTGCAAAATACAGGCGTGGCCAAACCGCCGTTCTTTCCATAGCGCCATACATTGAGTCTAAGCGCCGAGGCGGCGGCCACGTTTTTCCCTACGGGATTTAATGCAGACAAATTGATTAGCAATTCTTGCGCTTTGTTTGGGGTAGTCCTTAAAGCACCAGAGATGCATGAAAGAGCGGTTCTTTGGACCTTACTCATGATTTTACCGTAACTCGCCTTTAGAGTAGATGGCCACCATACAAGCTTTACATATATTAAGATTGGTCTAACTACCAAAGTATATAGCCAATGAGTAACGCGAGGTGTTAACCCCCATTTAATACCGACCGCTCTTTCGCAAGTAAATAGTGTAACGTTGGCCTTTTTTACTCTTTTCTCAATATTATTGTAGGTTTCCATGAGAGTTTCCTATCTAATATGAGTCCTAAGTACTTGACATTCGCTTTTAAAGGAATCTCCACACCCTTGAAAACCAGCGGGGAGATTATAGGAAGCCTATGTTTCCTTGTTAAAAGAATTATTTCAGTTTTTGCGGGATTTATAGCGAGTCCCTACTCTCAGTCCAGCTCCTAAGTGTGGCCATGTTAGAGCGCAGAATGTCCATGAGGGTGTTAGGATATCTGCCTTTAACAGCAATTGGTAGGTCATCTGCGTATGCAGTGACGTGGCAACCTCCTCTCTCCAGGGTCAGCAATAGCAAGTTTACCGCCAATATCCAGAGGAGCGTGGAGAGGACACCGCCTTGAGGTGTACCTCTGCAGACCTGTCTGCTTAGGGTAGTGCTGCCTAAATTTGCCATTACCTTCCTTCTGATGAGTATTGCTTCTATCAGGGTAACAACGTGTGGTTCAACTCCAAAGTTTTATAAAGCATCTACTATAGCGCTCGCCTTTATATTGTTGAAGGCGCCTTCTATGTCTACGAAGGCAACCATGGCAAACTCTTTATCTGATAAACATTTTTCCACCAACCCGACAAGCGAGTGTAAGGCGGTTTCTGTAGATATCCCCTTAGTGTGGGCATGCTGCGCCGAGGAGAATTTATTTATTGGTATAGCGCCCCGTATGTACAATCCCCTCTAGAATTTTGAGGAGGAAAGACGTAAGACTAATTGGTTTGAAGCCTTTGGGGTTAGTGTGCGTGGACCTGCCTGCCTTGGCTATGAAAGAGACTTTTGTCTCTCTCCATCCTAGCGGAATGTAACCCATGTTAAGACAACTTCTAATGATGATTTTAATAAACGGTGAGGCAATATCCCGTGATTTCTGCAATTCCACAGGATATATACCATCTAGTCCAAGTGATTTATAAGGACCAAAAGTGCTGATAGCCCATTTAATCTTTGCGTTTGTCACTAATAGACTTCCTAAGTTGGATTGCCTTTCATAATTAGCAGAATCATTTTGTTCCACCGGCTTATTTCCTGGGAAGTGTGTATCTAGTAGAAGACCTAATGATTGCTCACTTGACGTAGTCCATGTATTCCCTTGAACTTTGATCTGAGATCTGGTGTGTAAGTGCTAGAACTAGTGGCCCACTTGAGACCAATGTACAGTGGATCAGAAAAACTTCTCGAGGCAAAGACATCGATATATCATACTCTAAATTCCGACTATAAATACTCAAGATATGACGAAAAATTTAAAAAGCGACCTCTACGTTCAGGGTGTACTCACAACGTTTCTTTGTTTTTGGTACGGTCAAATACACATACATACATATATGTACATACAAATATATGGGTAGTAATATGTGACGAAACAAATGCTTTTTCAAATACCTATATAGAATAATTCTCCCTACAAATATCTATACATAAATTTCATGCCAGAAATATTACGAAGTCAGCTTAATAACTTCGACAAAAAATAGTAATAATACGTCTACAATATGTGCCTAAGTTTTCGCGCACTAGTGAAGGCAGAATGCGAGATCTTTGCTAGTAAGCCTTTTTTTTTATTTACTTTGATGATCTTCTGTGAAGCAGAAATTGGGGTTGAATCTAGAATCCATATACTACAAGGACACATATCGTTTAAAAATAACTGCATACACAATATGATTCTTACAATAATATGTGCATTTGTATGTATCCGAACGGCAGATGATCTTTTATGAAGAGCTTTTTCATGACAGAAACGCATTCGGAGATTTTGCCATTGTCTGCCGAGAATTACAGAAAACCTTTTCTATCATTTGACAATTCGTGCGTGGCGCTTCAAGCCAGGGTACTACCAAATGGTAGTCACGCCAACCCAACCCATTCGGCTAAGGCGGTCGCAATATGATTTAGTAGAAATACTTATACTCGTATGATACTATTTTTCATTAAAAAAATTTACACCGCCTCATATATAGCTTGGCCTGAACCACCCCTCGGTGCACAAAAGAATACAGGGACAGCGTAACAATTTGTGTTAAATACATAAATCACAACGTCAAATTCGTGGCAGTCACATACAGTCGATCCTAATTCGAAACCAATAATACAAACAATAGAATTGACCAAAAATAATGCACATGCAAACACAAATAACGAATGGTGGTTTCGGTAGTCTCAAATCCTTCTTTTAGTTGCTTTAATGCATACACTTTTATATGCATACATATAAATGGATAAATTGACATACACACGTACATACGTGCCTACATAACCAGAGACATTCGTGTGAATGACAGAGAGAGCAAAAAGTGAGAACAGTGTTGAGTGAAGAAATGTTAAACGAGGACTATTTGGGCACAAATGTGTTTGGATAAACTTTCAGTTAACGTCGATGTGTCCAACCAAAAGGGTTCTCAATCTGTGTGTATAAAAATTACAACAAATGTTGGTAAATAAAGGGTATATAAGCCATCGTACTGACTTCCCTTCCAGTGGCGCGTTGGTGGCTGAGATTCTCCCAATATGGCAAAACGCCACAACACTAATAGGAAAGTGCACTCACGAACATCTGGGATGGTGAAGCTTATGGGCAGTAAGTGAAGAGAGATCCGCGAGAGCAAATATCCCCAGAGTGAAAATAGCTCGGCAAAGGCAGTATATTCAAGCAACTTCACATACGAAGCCACGGGCAAATGGGCACAATAAGTTATAGAAATGTATGTATGTATATATATTTATGTATATACAAATATATAAATAAACATGCATGTACATATATGCGGCATATACATATGTACATATGTATGTATCCAAGAGTACAACTTCAGAGCAGGCAGAGAAAAGAAAACTAGTGGATAAAGAAGAAATTGAAAATTTAAGGAATAAATGTGTGCACATAAATAAAATGCACTGAACAAAAGAAAAGAGAGCGCTACAACAACAGAAACAGAAGAAATATAAAACACATTTTTCAACCTCAACGAGTTTTTACGGCGAATTTTTATTTGGCATTTGGTCGTAAACTTCTAGTTGGTGTTGAGTGTGCGGCGCGCTACATTCCGTGTGTGCAACTGTTACTCGTAGAAATCGAAGGAAAGCTTGTAACGCTGTGCCATAAGCATATCACCCATAGATAATCAAAGCTCGACGCGAAAATTTGGTAGCCTATTCAGTCGAAATTGCGGTCTGGGGTATATGTCGGGAGTCGACGTGCAACACCCGGACTCTTTGAGAACGCTAAGCTTGCACCGCTACCATGAGGTCCCGTGCTAAGTACTGTATTCAGTTTTGACTATAGAAAGTGCAAAAGTGAAAAAGGGAAAATTAAAATACAAAAAAAAAAAAACAAACCCATATCAATCAAATAGTTGTGCATATAAACACAATTAAACAAAATCCATTAAAATATTCTGATCAAAATAAACAAAATATGCATGTTTCTAAATAAATTTGTAAGGTTGTGGTATTTTTTTCAAACAAATAAACAAACAAACAAATTATTCAATGAGGATTATTTGTCGTTCTGGAAATGCATCGTGGCTTGACAAAACATCTTTGAGTTTTCTTACTTTGCCGCCGCATCGTTACATCCATAAAATGTAAATCGTGTTGATTGTGATAGTTTCGCTTACCTTGAAAGTCGTGAACTGTATGAGTTGTGTATATTTACGTACATACTAATGTGCGTAATTATTTAAGATACGCAGGAAGCAATGCTGAACGTATTTGGATTCGAGAAACTCACCAAAGTGTTCTTATATTACACTTGAAGGTCATTTGTGATATTGAATCCTTTTTTGACTCTAAGCTACACTAGAGGCGCCTTTTGTTAACAACTGCTTTCCATACATGGTATTTAGGAAATTTAAGTGAGTATCTTGTAAACTAATTATTTTTGATCCATTATGCATTTTTTCCACTCAATATTGCGAAACAATTTCAAAGCCAGCTTCATTGTTTGCATACCTGACATTGTAAAGTGATAATTGCTGAAGATAATTATACGTAAATAAGACTATTGCTACAAAAACCCGACGGCCGTTCATATACCAAGTTCAAGAGTGTTGACCAAAAAAGAGTTTGGAAGTGCTAAATTCTATACGGACCAAATTTTATGCTTGTATACCCGCGCACATCACAACATCGTTGGACTGGCTGTTAATTTTTAAAATCAACAAACACACACGCAATAAGAATTATAGCTTGTAACATCAGACGAACAGATAGAAATTTTGGTCCTAATAAAACCTGGATGTGGTTTTTATCAGATTTCAATAATATGATATAAATACCGTTTTTCGGCAAATAGGCGTGGTTAATGACCGATTTTGCGTATTTTCAGTACCAACCTACCTCGGAAAAAGAGTAATATGTGTACCAAGTGTCACTGAAATTATTTATTATAGTTAAATAGATTTTACTGACTATTGATTTAATGCGAATGCAACTTCTTAAAATTAATAAACACAACGTTCAATAAATTTATAAAAGTATTGGAGGTTAATGTGATGCATTCAACAAAAAGGCCATTAATTTTTAAAAGTTGAAAACCCAAACGAAACGGATTTCGAAATATCACTAAATTTGCAAAGAGTCCGAGCAAAAGATGCATTGGAATGCGTTTTGAATATCTGGAGAAAAAAGAGTAAGAATATGAAAGTTAATGCGTTGCGAGAGAAACACACAATCAATGTCACCTTGAATTATATTAATCACAAAAGGAAGCAGTAGAATCGACCTTCTGCATTCGAACGACTTTAATTTGAATAATAAACAGTAATTTAATTGTGTAGAGATCTGAGATAATGCAGTTGGTGTGACTTAAGAAAAGGAAATTTGAGTCAAAACAACTCAAAGGCCTTTCAACTCATCCACAGGTTGAAGGATATTATTAGAGATTATTATGCAACGATTGCAGAGCATCAAGAGACTTGGAGTAAGTCTAGGTAGTATTTTTTTAGTAAGGTATTTTTGTTTAAATAATCGCGAACAAGACGTGATGTGTGAGCTGGTGCATTATCGTGATGCAAGAACCATGACTTTTTGTCCCACAATTCCTTCCTTTTAAGACGAATGTTCTCGCGCAAACGCTTTAAAACGTCTAAATAATATTCAGCGTTAACCGATCGGCCTTGCGGAAGGAACTCCGAGTGCACCACACCTTCGTAATCGAAAAAAACAGTCAGCATAACCTTAATTTTTGAGCGACTTTGGCGTGGTTTTTTGGGTTGATGTACGGACCTCTTTGAAAACACGTGCACGCGATAGAGCAGAGTCCCCATAGGTTGTCTGCAACATTTTTAAGGCGTCTGAAGCCGAAATTTTGTTGGAATAACAAAATTTCAAACAAATTCTTTGTTCAAATTGAATTTCCATCGTAAAATTCGAAGAACACACTCGAGCTTGACTTGTTTACAGTAGCACAGAAAACAAACTATATGACATATCACGCTGAAATTTGCCATGTAAGCTTATAACAGTCCTACCAAAAAACAAAAAAATTATTTTTGCCATATGTCATCCGCGGACCGTTTATTGATAACGTCTCGTTCATATTTGAGTAGAAGGTATGTATGTTTATATCTATCTCGAAACCCTTGTGCAGGAATGTGCAGAGACGAATGCAGTCATTACATATCGAAATAACTAACTTAAAACTTTCAGTCAACAATTCAAATACGACTCAGTAATAGAGAAAATCAAACATACTGCAGTTTTTTTCTTTAAAAACCTGTATAAACGATTTGTTCACGGACGCCTGCACGTAAAAGAACTCTCCACTTATATGTATATGCAGTGAGAGTCATTAATATTCGATTTGCATTTATATGACTTGACAAGAAATGTTTAGAACATGCTTTATATAGTATAAGTTTTATTTTGATTGATTAATGTGAGTGAGTAAACAGAAGTATTCAATGTAAAAAGGTAATTCGATTCCATGAAAACCTAAAAATAGCTTCAGTTACATTCAGGATGCGTACACTATTTGAGGTCAACTGGAGAGTAAAACGAAATAGTTCGTATTTTAAACAAAATTTAATAAAACTTTATGAATTTTTTACACAACATTAACTGTAATATATCCATAAAATCATTCTATCAAATTTCCATCAGCTGCAATCTTACCCTCCTCGATCCGGGGTCGGAAACGATTGCATGCCCAAATCAAATGCTCTTTATTAAAATATTGACCATAACAGTATTAATTGCAGCATTCAGAGAAGAAATGGTGTTTTGATTGCGCTCATTGGCTTCTCGCTCAACTAGGCCCATACGTAATAATCCAGGTTATTAAGGTCTATGCATGTAGTTAGGCAGCCGGTTAGCATGAGAAAGAAACGATTGGCGCGCTTTGTTAAATTCGGCCAAAATCGCGTAAGCAGTTATCGCGCCAATCAAGAAGAAGACGATAGGCGGCCATAAGTTCGGTGCTACGTGGTCATGGAAGTTTTCAGCCATCCAATCTTGTATCCCCTTCGCTTTGTGTGAAGGAGCATAGTCAATGGGCTGTCACCGTGTACATCATCAATCCAGGGTTTCACTACTGTCTCTAGAAGCTCGACATATCGATGGTTTTCGAGAAAAGTGACATAATTCAAAAATACAAAATACTGAGTTGGGTCAGTTTTCTAGATAAGTGACGCGCCAATTCGATCACCTGACAAAACGACACTAACGCCATCTCTCAGAATTGCTTCAAGATTCGCTTATGACGCTTTTCCAGATAAAAATATATAAACTCTGTAGTTGATTTTTGCTTTTAACGGCAAAACTCCGAATTTGAGTTAATTTTGAGTTGTGTCGCTTTTCTCGAAAACCATCGATATGCAGCAGAATTCAGTCGAAATCCTTGAGTTAAGAAACCATAACAGTGGTTGGAAACTTTGTTTTCATAACAACAGGAATTTCTGCGCAATTGGAATATATCCATCTGCCTTTCTGGTAATTTCTGCTGTTGATCTTGGTGAACATTTTTTTCGTCGGAAAAAAATCATAATATTTAATTTGCGTTAAGCTCTCTCGCAAGGGCCTTCATTGATCTTAAAGGTCCTCGTCAATGTCTCTTCATTTCTACTTGTGGACCTCCATGTCTTAACCGAAAAAAGCAAAAAGAAAAATAATGGCTTCAGGAAGTTATAGCCACAAATACCGTTTGCACCCTGTAGTAACATATTTTTCACCTCACCAGTTGAGGAAGTCTCGTGCTCGTCTCGTCTCGGATACGGCGGTCTAACTCATGACATAAATTTTCTATGGGGTAGATGTCCGAAGATTGGTGAGAGGGACGGAGTACTGTGGGATAGTTATGAAGAAGCCATTCTTGAATTAATCACGATTTATGCTTCAGGTCTTTATCATGATAAAATTTAGATGCCTGCAAATTATTTAGCATTTCTGCGCTAATTTTTAAGCTTTCTTTCAAAATATCCAGATATGACTCCTTCTTCCATTCAGTTTTGAGTTACAGGGTGTTAACAGTGGAAGTCAATAAAGGGGAAATTCGTGACATGAGTGGTGGCTGCTTTGATTTTTTTGGTAATATATTTCACCAGCACAGTCTCAGTTTTTGTCGAAACAAACCACTCCCATCACCCCGGTTAAGTTAGCAAATTTGATGCTTACTTCGAAATCGCTGAGAGTCGATTGATGGGCTGATGTTGACCACATCTTCAGAATTCCTTGCACCATGAATTATTTAGTAATACCAGTAATTGAAACCGATTGCAGGATAACCCGATATGAGCAGCGCTTATTCTTCTTTTTCTGATGAAATCCATTGTCCAACATTGTCATTGTGTTGAAAATTTCTTCCAAATAACAGGCATAAGTGTTGAGTGTCGAAATCAGTGGATTACTGCTAGGTATTTTCTATCATGTAAAGTGGTAGTTCCATATACTTGTATTATATCATCAAATACAAATTCAAAATTTGGGCAAAGGTTTTGATATAAATATGACCATACTTAATTGGGATTTTGTGAATTCAATAACATACGACGTAAAACACAATTTCCAATATATTGTAACGCTTCTTTTGGTCATTTTTGTGTTGAAAATAAAACTTAAAATTTTATTTTTTTTTAAATTATCCTTTCAGTTTTAAAGCTACATATTCTGCTAACATTTTGCTCAGGACTGTTTCTAAATGTAATCTTTGTTATGAAAATCATCAAGATCGGATCACCTCCCAGGGAGCTGATTGTTCAAACGCAAGATTACTGTTTGATATAAAGGAAAATTTACGAAAATGTAAAGCCCATTTCAGGGAAGAAGCGAGAAATACAAGAGCAATAACCGTTTATTTTGAACACAAATATTTGCAAATATCGAATAATCATCGGAGTATGATGATCAACGCGATACAGAAGTTAAAAAGAAATTGAGAGAAGACACCACCCTGTGGAATTATTTGTTTTTTGTCTTTTTTTCTTTCAGCTTTCTATAACAGAGCTTATTGCGAAATTTAAGGTCTTTTGGGATATTATACTCTCGTTGGACATAAATATTTCAGAATCAATACCACCTTGATCAAAGAGTTCCCGGAATATATTCAGAAAATTTAAAGGACAAGTTTATTCCTCAAAAGTGATATTATCGTCTTCAACGTATCATACTTCCCAGCAACTGTAACGCACTTATGCCAGCATTTGATCCAGTTCTCTAAGCATTTCTGGAACTTTACATATTTTCGGTGTAGCTATCAGCGCCGTTTTCGGTTTTGCCACTACTTCTTTTCGGCTGTTAAAAAAGCGTTTACTTCGATGGTTGTTGGATGGTATTCGTTTAGTTCTTGTTCGCATATTCACGGGTAATGATGATACTATGCGAAGGTGCATTATCATGGGGCCAAATCCAAGAGTTTTTCCTCCAAATCCTTTTTTTTTTGGCGAATTACTTCACGTTAACGTTGGCCGTCGTAGCCGAATGGGTTGGTGCGTAACTAGTCGGGAGTTCATAGGTTCGAATCTACGTGCATGAAACAGGAAATTGAAAAAGTATTGTCAGCGGTCGCCCCTTAGCAGACATTGGCAAACCTCCAAAAAGATCCTCATAAAAACCATTTGCCGTTCGGAATCGGCTTAAAACTGTAGGTCCCTCCATTTGTGGAAGAGCATCAAGACGCACACCTCAAATAAGAGGAGGAGCTCGGTCAAACACCTAACAGAAGTGTAAACGCTAATTATTTATTTTATTATTTTAAACGACTCACAACGCCCAAAAAATAGTCGCTCTGGCAAAAATTTGTGGTCTACAATACCCTTGTAATCCATAAAAGCCATGGGTATTGCTTTATTTTTTGAATGAAAACGACGTGGTTTTTGGTCTTCGTTCATTCGGAGCCCTCCACTCATTCGCTTGATGTCTGGATTGCATGTCGTACACACAAAACCACGACTCGTCTCAAGTAATGATGCATTTGATGAATGTTGGAACGGATTCAGCATTGAAAATCATGTATTTAGCGATATGAATGCGGCCACGTTTTTGCTTGAAATTCTGATCCTTTGGACCAACTTTACAGCAACAAGACGCGAACCCAAATCATTAATTACCAAGTCCTGAACGGATCCATAAGCAACATTGAAGCAATTGCCAAACATTACTAAGGTTTTCGTAAACTCGTTTTGAAAATTCAAATCTATTTTTAAAACTGTTAAAAATTTAAACAAAAAATCGTGTAGACGTAGATTTATTGAAGACAGTGTAACTTTTACAATTGTCAAGCACTGGCGATACAATTTTTGTAGGAATGTTAATGCCATAATTGTGGCAGCTTAGTAAAAGAAAGCAGAACTCAAATCAGCTGATTTAGAGCGTCACTTGAGCGTTGTTCCGGGAACTTTTTGATCAAGATGGTATACGTAGACCATCAAAGCCAAGGCCTTTAAAGTCCTACACTTTCTCTATGTCCAATTGAGGTTCATTGTGTGGCTCACTGATGGCAAACTGTGCTGATGACTAAAGAAGCTCGCTCTTGAAGTTCGATGAAGCACCATAATCCAATGTGATGTCATTGTGTTTAGACGAGTTGAACCCAAACCTAACGGTGGAACAGAGCTAAAATTGCAGGTATTTGAAAGTGTCTTTTATTTAGTTCGCTTGTATTGATATACTAGTCGCTGAATCTCCAAAGTGAGATTATAGTTTGTTGGAACGGAAATGGAAGAAAAGGCGTTTCTATGTAATGTGAATTCACTTTTCGTATAAGGATGTAAACTCAAGAGAAAAACCTAATTTCGGAGGCATCCGAGTACATCGAGGCATCGAAGTACTTTTGTTTCTGTGAAGGTTTTCGTCGAAAATAGTAATACTCGTAGACAGTTCAGTTAAGAACTTAATATATTCCTATAAGTATTTATTACATACACAAATGTGTATGTTGGCAAAGGTGCATATTTACATATATTAATATTATGTATATAGAGAGCATTAGCTATGTTCCGATCTCCAATTTCCCTTTCATTTGTAGTAATAAAATGGCGTAAAGATATTTTGCTACCTGCATTTCTGTTCCGACTGCATTACGATTTTGTGAATAATAAAACCTCAATTCGAAGTCCAATTCTCATTGTTTTTAGTGTTGTGGTGGTTGCCTTTGCTTATGAGCTCGAAGCGCGAGTAAGCGCGTCGTAAATGTGGAATCCGCATTAAATGTGCACATGCTCACTCACACACTTACTCCATCGTTTATTACAACTAACCAAGCACTTGCCGCACTTTCAGATTTTCGTATCCGTAGCGAAATGGATGACCGCGTTATTGGCAATAAAGCGCAGCAGTTTAGAGCAATAACGACAATGGTAGCGCCGGAGAACGGATTGAGACAAATCAGGCATAAGTAATACTTATATATTCTCTTGAAGTAGGGGAATATGCTCAGAGTTTTTTTTATGAATTTTAATGCCTTACCCACCGTAATCATAATTTCGAAGGCGTTAAATAGTCGAAGTGCTTCCATCAGCGTAATGTCACAGAAGGTGATAAGTAGTTTTGGTAATTTTTACTAGTCTAACTTTTATTATCATGGGCTCAGAGAGAGGATTTATTGCACACACTAAAATCATTAGCACCTTTCGTCTGCCACTATGCATATAGATACTCTCATTCGTGAAGCATTTGTACGAAATATAGAGTCAACTTCTTCCTGCTATGGCACTGTGTAGGTGAAATAATAGCTGCAATAATTTCATTAAATTATTAAAACGTCTTGGTGTGCGTGCTATTTGGTGGAGTACTATCCATTCACACGTTCCTTTAAAAACACAACCATTTACACAAGTGTGCATATACATGAAATATTAAATTAGTATCGTTAGCAACGGCGGAGTCAAGAGTAGTTGCATTGAATTGTATGCCATAAATTTATAAGGGAATTCAATTAAAGAAAACGATGCGGCGGTTGTGGCAGTGGTGCACGAATGGACATAGGAGCGTTTACTAAATTAGACTTCATTACGGAGTTTTATATGGTTGGCCGACGAAATGCATTTAAAATTAACTGAGCTTGGAACAATAAAATTAACAAGTATCCCGATTGACTTGTGCTGTATTAATGGTTTTTTAAAAATTGGTGTGAAATTACAATTTAGACTTTTATCTGGGTTCATTTACGTGCATAAATATATAAAAGGGACATTGGAAGATAAATAAATGCGAAGGTTCAACGGTTCATAAGTAAATTGCAATTGCATTTTCTAAATTTTCTTCAGATCCAAATATTTATTTCTAAACGAGGGACACTTATTATTTTCTAGACATAATTGGCAATCATATCTTTTCCTGGGAATTTGGCCAAACTTCTCCTCTAATTTGTGGTATATCACAGATGTTGGCAGATCGTTTTTAGAAAGAAATATATGGCAGGTTTGTCATTACCTGTCGAGGAATGATCGCTGTTGGAAAGTACTTTGTCTCTTATTTTGGTGTTTCGTGCCCACAGCGGTTTTCAAACTCGGATGATAGAGACGCTACGTCGGCAAAACAGAATGGGTTTGTACGTGACTAGTATTCGAACAGTACGAATTCGAGCCCTCTTTATACATTAATTATTAAACATCATTGTTTTCTAGAAGCAGGTGCCCCTTCCCAGAATATGGCAAGGCTCCGCCACAATTGGAGAAGCTCACACAGACTCCTAATAGAGGATATGCGCGCTAATTACGAACGCATTTTTAAGTTACTTTCGTGATAATTTGCATAAAATTTATAATCTAACGCGGACTCCATTTCCACATTTCAGCTTTTCGCTCATAAGTAGAAAACTTTCGTAGAACCTAAACCGTCCAATCGACCATCTGAGAGAACTTCTTCAGTGTATCAATTTTGTGGAACAAAGCTATAGGCCTGCACGTCTCAATTTGTTGAATAGAGTGGGTTAAAGTATCCAAAGTTTGGTCAGCTAAATCTTTATATTACGTGAAAAAAGTGTTATAAGTCGGTTTTTGATAAATTTATTATGTCTGTGATCTATTGAGGAATTTTATGGCTAGCATGGTCTCGCCTCTGAAATTTTCTGACAAATATTTTTGTACGTCATTTTTGTCCTAGGGTTCAGGAAATTGCTTATTTAAAATTGATTTTTCAACTTTTCTTAAAAAAAGTTAAAATTAATCCGTGAAAAAAGAAGAGGGGGGTTAAAAAGCTCCGTAAAAATTACCCTATTGAAACTCTTCTAGAGAATATTGTAGTCGCGATTAGGCAATAAAATTTATTATGGTTCAAATTAGATTAATAACTCTATCGAATTGGATTTGTGGTTTTTCGATAGCTTCGCGGGACCTATTGTGGACCTATACCAAAAATATGCATCGGAAATCTATGAAAGTAAATTGTTTCAAAAACAAAAACCGTTAACTGGAAAATTTCACTATGGGACACGCTCAGACTCGTATCCAATTGCGATATCGCATGGCGAATTTGTCCTGTTCACTCTGAAGTCAATGTGAACTTTGAAAGTTTTTTAGAATATCCCTGATTTCCAAAGTACTGAGAGAATTGAACTTATTAAAAATTGTCTATCTAAAGTGGTGAATATTCATCTAGATAGAGCAAGACCGTAGAATAGAAAGTGTGGCATTGTTTTTTCCTCTTCATAATTTAGATAGCTTCTGCAGAAGTAATGTGTCTGCATACCTAGGCTCTGGGCGTGCCTGAATGTAAGACAGTTCCCCGTTCTAATAGAAATCTACGTTACTGATACTTATTTTGGCTAAGCAGAGATGCTGCACATTTAACATTGAGCTACTGGATCTGCAGGTGAATTCGTTACCCCATCTTTTATTTGTTATTCTTAAAAATATCTCTGAAATATGTAGCTTTTCGTTTTGTAGGGATATACAAACGTCTTTTTCTATATTCTCGCTGAAAGTGTGGTGTCGAGTCTTGCTAGTCCAAGACCCTACAATTTCCTTAGATGCCGCAATGGCCAAAAATTTATATTACATTTGGGCAAATTGACTCATTTTTTGGCTACCTTGATGTTGTCGCTTGCTTGTGGAAACATAGATATAATTTCCCGTGATCACATCCTACTATAATATATCAGTGTCACAGTGTCCAATCCTGCCTTAATTGTTGCCACCAGTTCAGTCTGAAAAATATTTCAATAGTCGGAAAGCGGAAAACTATGTATTATTCTACGTCCCATTATCCATTATTCCAGCTTCTTATCCAGCACACGGCCATGATATTTAGCCCTTTCAGGAGCTCTGAATGTTTTCCCCACTATGAATGTACAGTTTATGTCTCCTAGTAAATAGTATCCATTTTCTCCGGACTTACTCCCAGAGCTGAGCTATTACACCAAAGAGAGGACGGTCTATTGAGATATCTTAGTAGAAGATCATTCGATGTTGAAAGGTTTTTTTCGAGATTGCTATTATAGGGTGGGTCATATAAAATTTGCTTTTTGAATCGGCTATAAAAAAACTAATCAATATTTTTTAAAACTTTTTTTTTTATTTTAAAGATTGAACATTGTCATTTATGAATAAAAAATAATATCGTTCAAATGACTGCCACGACTGGCTTTACATTAGGCCATTCGATCAACCCAATTTTTAAGCACATTTTCGATTGTTTGGGCTCCAATTTCATGAATGGCAACTTCGATTTCGTGTTTTAAAGCATCAATCGTCTCTGGATGGTTCGCATAGCATTTGTCCTTAACGGCTCCCCACAAAAGATAGTCCAACGGGCTTAAATCTCAGCTCCGAGGCGGCCAATTGATATCGGAATTCAAAAACGGTAGCCAAAAGTTCGAGTGTAACTTTGGCAGTGTGACAAGTTGCACCGTTTTGTTGAAACCAAATGTCGTCCATGTCATCCTCTTCAATTTTTGGAAACAAAAACTCGTTGGGCATGTCACGGTAACGCTCGCCATTTACTGTAACCGCGGAAGAAGAAGAAGTCTCGTTTCCACGACAGTCGGTTCTACGTTACCGAAACGACCCGGATTTATATCCGGCCAAGGACTGTCACTCCAGCAGCATTCACCGTATGTAAGTATGGGGAGCGTTTATGCTGCTACAACAACAACAACAAGACTCACCACTTTGGAAATAGGTTTTCAATATTTCCCAATTTTGTTCAAGCGTATAGCGTCCCATTTCGTAAATGTTAAACCTTTAAGTAAATTATGAACACATTTGACATGTCATTTGTGTTACCAATTTAAAAAAAATAGGTGGCTCAAAAAGCAAACGCTATATGGCCCACCCTGTATAATATCATCGGCATTGGGTTACCCCACCCTAACGTCCACCCTTGACTAGAAATTACTTGATAAAAGTCCCACCTAATTCTTCTCTTTTCACCCACTCAATAAGCATTCATTCTTAAATGAGAACAGTGCACTGCTTACTCCCAACTCTGGAAGCGAATGTGTTATTACTTGAAGGAATGTATGCGCCCTCTAAAAAGGCAAGGGTGTATTCTTTGCATATGTGCATCCAGCAAATAACAAGAAAACTGGTAGGCTAAAAGTCTAGCACAAAAGTCTAAATCGAATCTTTCTTTATTATTATAAATATTTATTCGATTACTGATTTTAATTAATAAATAACTTGTGGGCATGAGCTTTGATCGCTGTCTTTGATGCGAAAAATTGCTTCTTTTATTTTTTATTTGGTAGTTTCCCAATAATACATAAAATATTTCATGCAAGTGGTTCAAAAATCAAATATATGATTTAATTTAATAATTTAAAATAATTTACTTAATATTTTTATAATAAAAATAATTTGCATTTTTTTTGTTCGAGCCGAAATTTACATAGCCGCTCATATTTTAGTAAAATCTAATTTTATCTGGCTGTTAATTTTTGAAACTAAGCAAACTCATAAAAAATTAGAGTTTTAGCTTGTAAAATCAGAAAAACAGACGGAAATTTGATCTTAACTCTTTTTATGTATGTTTTCCATCCGATCTCAATAATATTTATGTATGTCGGGCCTAAATGAGTTGGGGAACAATACGTGTATCAGGTTAAGTCGAATTTAACGAATTTAACCAAAAGTGGGAGTGACAAATCTCGCTTGCGTGTTATTTCTTTTCAGGGCATCATTATTTGCACAAACTTTGAGAATTTTTGCTTCGTTTATGAGATGACATGCTTTTTGCTTTGTTTAAAATTAATGAGGCTTGAGTATCGGAGAAAATGTTAATATCTCCCTCGCTCTCGCGTTGCCTAAGCATTTTGCATGCCTGCAGAATCGCAAAGATTTCTGCCTGAAAAACACAAGCCGTATTTCGCAGTTTAAAGGAGATAGTTAAATTAGCTGTTTTACAGAAAACTGCTGCTCCGACTCCCGCTTCCATCTTGGAATCGTCAGTGAAGACAGAGGTGCAAGCTTCGGGGCATATTTTCTCCTCGATCCAATCCTGCTTATTTGGAAAGATTGTCCTAGCACGAACCTTAAACTATAGTTTGCGGATAGAGAGATCTGTTCGAAGTTCGGAGAAATATGGTGTTAACTGCCCGAAAATGATACCATGTCCCTTGAGATGGAAATAACGGAAAAGTCGATGGGAAGTAAGTGCACAATGACATTCGGGGCAGCACTGGGGAAAGTTTTACATGCTCGTTTGCACCCTCCCCAGTTTAGTGATATTATAGCCGCTTCGAAGAGCTTCCCACCAAACTAGGCATCCATACGTTAAAATTGGCAAAACCACTGTGTTGTACAATAAGTACTTTAAATTACGCCGCCGCAGCGCTGCAATCGCCGTTTAGCGCATGCACGTCGTGTAGCTACATATTTTCGGAAGCCGCAGACGCCATTACGGAACCACCCGATCGAGTCTACATCTGTGTGATTTTAAAATGCCTCCACCTATTGAGAATCCCGCCGACTGTGAAGTGCGTGCTTCAAATCAGTTGACACTCATCACCACATCAGAGAAGTGTATGGTGAAAACATTATGAGTTATGGAATGGTGCGGAAATGGGTTAGGACCTTTAAAGATGGCCGCACAAACATTCATGATGAGGAACGAAGTGGGAGATCTTCAGTGATGACAAAGTGAAAACGACTGAGTAGGAGTGATTGTCTAATCAGGCGGCAAACTTCTTTGACGATGGCATACAAAAGCTGGTCCCAAGATGCGATAAATGTCTCAATAGTAATAGGAATTATGTAGAAAAGTAGAGTAAACTATGGCCTTTAAAGTTAATAAATTATTTTTTGAAAAAATTTAATTGTTGTTTTTTTATGTCAAAACGGTACATACTTTAAAAATACGCCTCGTACATCCACAGCACGACCTGAAGCTTGGGCCTCCATTTTTTACCGAACATAGATTTGCAGGAAGAGAAGGATATGCTGGCCTTCTTTACCCGATTTTCAATGTGTAGTTTCCAATGGAGTGTGGAGGTTTATATTTTCTCGGACTCGGAGGCAGCAAGTGGCAGCTCAGCGACTGAGAACATCCAGCCATACAGCCTTTTCAAAGGACCATAACTGAGGGAAACGGTCCCAATACCATTAGGACCAAGCCATCGGGGTATGCCACTACGTTAACCCCACCCTTATTTAACATTATCAGAACTTCGTCAATGGCAACTAGCCAAAGTAGGGGCGAAAGGACACCGCCCTGCGGCGTCCCCCTGTGCCCGAATCTAGTGACTCTAGCCCCTCTTGCCACTTAATTAACTTCCCTGCAGCTAAGCAGGGACGAGATCCAGAGGCAGATAGGTCTTTGTTATTCTAATGTTATTAAAAGCACTCTCTAACCTATGAAGAGCGCGAAAGTGAATTGTTTGCTCTCCAGAGATTTTTCCCCACTCGCTGCAACCTCGTGTAAGTTTGTTTCTGTGGGGTTCCTCTTCAGGTAAGCATGATGCGCTGGAGATAATTTAGATTCGAAGTGGATAATCAGTCAATCTTTTAAACACCTATGGGATAAATGAGGTAAGACTTATACGCCTGAAGCCTTTGGCCGAGTCGTGACACCTCTTACCTTCCTTGGCTATGAAAACAATCCTCGTTTTCTTCTAGTTGGTGGGGACGTGATTAGGAGCGAAAGACAAACTCGAAAATTTAATCGTTTTGAACGTTTGAAGACCATTTTATCTGCAACGCTCACTATTCATCTGCTTTTTTTGCAATTTAAATTTTTTTTCATTGCTACTGCATTGCAAAACGGGTTTGCCAGTTTTTCTTGTGACAATCAGTTCAATAATAAAATGTCACTATGAAAGAATATGAATAAAAACTAACTGATTACATAAAATTACTACCATTATTTAGTAAAAATATACAAAACAAAACAAAAATACGCGTTAGAAGATGTGAAAATATCTGGTTTGTACCACTGTCCGGATTATAGATGTCGCCGGACTATAGCTTGTCCGGATTGCGGATAAATCACTATAAAAATGTATGATTTTAATTTGCACTAATGCATTCTAATTTAGATTATTAATATTCATAGCATGTTTAAGAAGCTAACATGCATTACTAATATTATATTTATTTAAATAATGATATGTTTACAAAAAGTGAGTGCCGTACAGTTTTTAAAACAATCAAAAAAAGACGGCTATATTCCACCACTTTGGATACCCACCATAAATGAATTTTGATTTGACGGCGGCATTCTTTCAGCGGCCATGTTGTTTGGCGGATTAGTTTACCCGACGGGTTTTGTTACAACCCCGTCATATTTATGAAGGAACGAGATAGCAGTAGAGCTGCTAAGTCAGAATGAGTAAGAAGGTATATATAATCTATGGCTTCCAAGCGTCAGCGGAGTAATGTCTACATATTGCAGCCATAAATATATATGTACACACACTTGTGCATATTCGGCTTTTGCTCTTTTAAACAGTAAAATGCTTGTTTGTTTTCACATTTGTAGAAGTCACAGTCACAGAGCATACCTACATATGTAGTCTTTGCTTCGGTGGTGGTTTGGTGTAGCAATGTGCTGAGAGCGTCAAACACATGTAAATGGTACACATATACAGCTCATATAAATAGAGTTGGTAGGTACACACGCGTATGGTTTTTTATTTCGCCGCATCGGTGTTGCTATTCGTGTTGATGAGAGAGAAATACCAGCCTAGTATAGTTTTTTGAAGACGTATTGAAGAGAGATTGAATGCATAGAGCGTAAAACGTTTTTTACTTGGATCTCAGATGTTATGATGACGCGATGATTTATGTCGTTTTTGCAAATTAACGTTGATATATCTACGTATATACGTGTACATGTTTATTTACATTCCACCTTAAAAAATTGCATGTCCAAACATGGGAGAGTGGGGAATACAAGCTTTAAACTTTGTAATACGCAAATAAAAATCTTCGGATGATTAAAATTCTGAAACGAAAAAAGCGTTGCTTCAAAATGCCCAACAATACCAAAAATAAAGCTGCGGTGTATGTATCGGATGGAAAGTCAGGTGCCAGATGTGTTAAGTACGTATTCGTACACGAACAACGCACTTACTACCTTGTATGTGATGCGTAATATAACCAGAAATTTTTGTTGTCGCCCTGTACTGAGCCTGTGGTCTTTTACGAGCGAAGGTCAAAACCAATATTGCGTGTAGTGGTATCTTAACAGTAGATGGCGCCATACTCAGTAATAAAGAAAGGAGTAAATGTGGTTAATGTACTCTAAAGGCAAACATACATAATCTGTGACAACAGTTCATAAGTACAGTGGTCGTCCGATATGTCGTCATACGTTGTCGGCCTTAATCGTTAAATCGAGCAATTTTCTACTATAATCGTTTTAATTAAATAAAGTTTAAAAAGGAATGTTGAATGAAATCCAACCACAACAAAACTATAGGATTTTATTTATAAACGGAATAAGCGTAGGAACCAGTCACACCAAAAAATACTTAGAACTGAATGAAATATGTTTATTTCAAAGTCAGTGGTAACTTGAAGTTAAAACAAAACATTTTAAGTATTATATAAGAACGACAACTTAACTACCGTTGTCCAAATGGAAAATGTTTTTTCAAAGAGACGAACTTAAAAAAAACGAAAAGCGTTCGAAAAAATAAATGCATGTATAAATTTTACTCAAACTCTGAATATATTTCACACACATATTTTTATTCATTATTAATTTATGTACCTTAAGTAATTGAGTATTTATATATTCGGCACACCTTAGGGACTTCTACGATATAATATAGGGTGATTAATCATGAGGTGCTTTTTTCAATAGTTAAAAAAAAAAACAAAAATGTAAATTATGTTCAAAACCTTTATTTATCATTTGAAAGGACATTCTTTGACATTTACTTTTTGAATATGACTTCATTCAAATGTTGGCCGCAACTACGCTTAAGGTGGTCCATTCTGAAGGTCCAATTTTCAATCACTCGTTCGAGCATTTCGACTGGTGTGTCGTGAATAACACGCGTAATGTTGGCTTCCAGAGCTTCAATCGTAGCTGGTTTATCAGCCGTTGTTTTCTCTGGGTGTAAAGGTAGCTCTTGAACCTGTTCTGGTTGCTCTTCATCCCAAATACGGCAATTTTGCTTATTGACGTAACCATTGAGCCAGAAATGCGCCTCATCGCTGAACAAAATTTTGCTCGAAAACAGCGGATCTTCTTCAAACGCTGATTTTCATAATACAGTTGAAAAATTTGTAGACGTTGTTGCGGTGTGAGTCTTTCCATGATGAAATGCCAAACGCTGTTCAACAAATCCACGATGACAGTTTGCCACAACTCGCGCGCGATCTGTAAAAAAAACGCAAATGAAAAAAACTCCTCTTAATTGATCACCCTATATAAACACATATATGCATATATTTGTATGTATGTATGTATATAATGAATGATAACATAAGAAATATTTAATTTCTGAAATTTTATTTTCGCAAACGAACAAATTGATAAATAGAATGGATAATTATTTTGTGCAATATAACGAGTGAAATCACGTCGGACAAAAGTTATACATACTTAAAATGTATGTATGCATATACATAAATATTTGTGAATTTTGGAATGATTTTGTTTAAGCTAACGATTACAGAATCATTCTATAGAATACCAAAGACGAGATAAAAATTTCTGTTTCATCCGTAAATTTGCTTTAGATTAATAGTCATTAATTTCGTAGAATTTTTTTGGAAATTTGTATAAACTTTTGGTTAAGGAAAAATTCATCTAACTACGTGCAATGATTAAAGAAAAACAAACACTTAAGAGGATAATAAACTTGTTCAAATTACGAAGTAGTCTTATTTCATATGTTAAGTTATGCGTCAGTTCAGTGCAAGAACAAGTAAGGAAGTGCTAAATTAGTTCCGGACCGAACTTTAATAAACGCACTCATTTCTTACTTACTTAATTATGCGGTGCTACACCCGTGTGTCTGCTTGGGCCGAATCCAAAATAGCGCGCCAGCTGTTTCCATCCTGCGCTTGCTGGCGCCAGTTGGCACTTGGTCCTTCCAACGGAGATGTGGTCTTCCTCTTCCACGACTTCCTTTTTGGGGTACGGTGTCGTAAATTCGCCTTGTTGGAGCGTCGTGACATGGCCAAGCCAGAATAGCCGCTGTATTTATACACGCTTAACTATGTCCATGCCCCTATATAGCTCATACAGCTCACTATTGTACCGTAAGCGCTACTCCTCACGAAAGCGGAGGGGGCCACAGACCTTTCGTATAATTTTTCTCTCAAAAGTCCCTAAACTCTCTCGTCTGCTGTTAACATCGTTCATGCTTCTGCGTCATATAGGAGGACGGGAATGATGAGCGTTTTGTAGAATGTCAGTGTGGTCCTTCGAAGGAGAACTCTACTTCTCCATTGCCGACTGAGCTTAAAGTAATACTTGTTGGCACCCGCACTCATTTCAGTAAAATTTAATTAGAGTCACCCATTAATTTTTGGCACCACGCAAACTCATAGACATTGAGAGTTAAAGCTTTTAACAGCAGGCGAACGGGCGAAAATTTATTTTTAATACTTAAGTTGGGTCTCAATGCTTCAGAAAGCAAGTTTAGACGAGTTTTATTAAGTCATTATCGAGCTGCATGGATTCATCCAAAAGTGAGTGTGACATTGAATATTTTCCAAAAATTTACCTTCTTCGTATTTATTTTTTTGGGTTCATTATTTGTACCAAATGTGAGTAATTTTGTTTTAATTATTATAGAAGTATGGGTTTTTTTAGTTGGAAATTACCGTTATTGACCAAAGAGTGATATGCATACCAAGTTTCAATGAAATATATTTATTGTATCATTTATCAACCTTTTATGATTCCTCTATCGCGCTTTTATATACAACTTTTATGTGAACAAAATTAAAATACTCTTTTGCACAAGAGCGCGTGGGTATAACAAGTAATTTATTTGATTTTATGACTTTACTATCCTCTTACTCTCAACCAAATTTTCTAAATCCTTATTCTGACGAATGGCTTCAACAATCTTTGCCTTAAGGATCTGAATCGTTTGAGCTTTCACCCCCAGAGAGTTGATATTCGCTACTATTTAATAGATCAACGCGAGTAAAATAATTTGTCCAAATTGTTAACTTCCTTTTGCTGTTGGAAGGTTTCTCAGTAAGTGTGGTGTTTTCGATCACCAAATCTGGCAAGTTTGTTTGTTAACATAGCCGCCACAATGATGAAACCCTATGCCAGATTAAATGTTTTTCGTCGAAATTTCATTAACAATTTGTTGCTATAAGACCCAAATTGAAAAGCGATAACGAATTGTGTCGTTCACTTGAAAACCAGTTTCAAAAACTTTTTAAACAAACTTAAGTACAGCTAGTGGATACTTCAATGAGGTTTTTAATTACTTTCTAGTAGACATACTGTGTATTTGGGGAGTACAAAAATTACTTTGTTATTGTGGCAGGCCGTCGGCATCGAAAACTGAGGAAAGCATCAATAGAGTGAAAGGAAAAGTTGATCAACCCGACTAGAATTGCAATGAGGCATGCCGAAGAATCAGTTAGGCCCGAATTAGACATGCCTTACTGAGGCACGCCTCACTATTACCTTAACAGACCCACGTTAAGCAAGGCAAAGACTGGCATGCCAGAACAATACCAAATTTGGTTGTGATCACGAAAATCTGTGGCACTGTCTCACTTAGGCATAAATTGGAATCCCTAACTGATTTGTAGAAGGCCATCCGGAGTATTACCGAAGTTCGTGTTTTCGAATCTGCGCCTAATGAGGCAGATGTGTGGCGTTACTTTCGGCACTTGGGCCTAGCTTGGCTGCCTTATGAGGCGCAAATTTGAAATGCGGTCTGCCTTATTTGCGCCTAATCACCGCCTTACCAAAATTTCTAGTCGGGAATAACCTCAAATTAACCAACAGAGAGCTGACAGAGAAATTGAACATTGCTTATGGATCCGTTCAGAACATATTAGTGAATGATTTGGGTTTGCGCTGCATTGCTGCAAAGTTGGTTCAAAAGAACCTGAATTTCATGCAAAACAGAGATCGCGTTGATATCGCCAAGGCGGAATCTGACCCAACATTCATAAAATGCATTATTACTGGATACGGGAGGTGAGTTTATGACTACGATACGCAGTCCAGGCATAAAGCGAGGGAGTGAAGAGATCCAAATAAATCAAGACCAAAAACACCACATCCTTTTTAGTCAAAAAGGAAAGTGACGCTTCAGTTTTTATGGATTACAACGGTATTGAACGGTATTGTACACCACGAATTATCGCCAGAAGGTCAGACTGTTAATAATGACTATTATTTGGGCGTTGTGAGATGTTTACTTAAAGCAATTCGCCAAAAAAGAAAGGATTTGTAGGAAACCAACTCGTATTTTTTGCATCTGATAGTGTACCATCTAACAATGCCGTGATTACCAAAAACGCAACGAATACCATCCAACAGCCATCGAATTCACCTGATATGGCTCCATGCGATGTTTTTCAGTTTCATCGAGTCAAAAAATCATAACAGGGAATGCGTTTTAACAGCCGAAAGATGTTATGGCGAAATCGAAGACGGTTCTTATACGCATAAGTTCAACGCAGTTGATGGGGAGTACTTTGAGGGCGATAATTACACCTTTGAGCAATAAACTTGTCTTTGAATTTTCTGAACATATTCCGGAAAGTTTTTGATCAAGATGGCATATAACGCTGACTAACAGGCAATGTCAAATAAGCTTTAATTTGAACTACCCTGTCTTAACTAGCAACATAACTGAGGTGTTTATGATCAATGTATAAAAAGCCTGGTTTAAGTTAGCAAATAATAGTCATACATATCGCTATTTTCAATATATAAAGGAGTGAACGCTTTTAAAAGGTTTGCCAAATTTGTTTTATTTGGTTGTCAATGTAATACTGATTAGGTTATACCTTAACTCGACGCACTCTGCTGCAGCGGAAACTATAACTGTACATGAATATAATGAAAAAATATAGTTGTCATTTAAAGTTCAGAGAAGCTACATTTACACACAGATATATTTTGGTATCGTCCAATTTAGGCAAAGAAATTCAAAGCAGATAAAACAAATACTGATAAGAAATAAATTAAATACCAAAAACAAAAAAAAAAAAAGGTTAACAAGTAAAAGGACGAAAATGCCCCTAAATTATTTCGTTGTCTGTACCACAAATAAAAAGCACAATAACAGAAACACCCCTTTCCCTCATAAAAAGTACAACAACGTACAATAAAAAATACAAATCAGTAGTAGGGAGAGGATAATACTGAGTAGGCAAAGGAAGGGAGTCTAATGCTTCAGTTATCCACCGACATAGCGGCTGTTCGTACTTGGGTTGCGTAGTGACACAAATTTCACGAAACTCGTGCTCGCAGAAAAAACGCTGAAATCAGCTATGCTCTCTTGCCAGTATGTAGGTACGTTAGGTGGCAAGAGTACCACGGGTACACTACAAGTAGCGCTAGAGTGGCGTTTTGATAAAGGTATAAAGGAAGTATAAAACATTGAAATCGATAGTTTGTTTTTAAATTTATGCGAAATGCATGTACTTATAAAAAGCTCCTTGTTAGCTTCCAGTAAAGCAATCGCCTTCTCTACATTTTCTTTTCAAAATATACAATTTTTAAATGCTTATCTTTCGATATGAATTGCTTTTTTTTATTATTATAAAGAGAAAAGTAATAATACAATTAGTATTTTAAATTATTTGAAGGGTTTTATTATTAGTTTTGTACTGTTTGTTTACATCGACAAAATGATCAACATCCATACATGATTTTGCACATATATACTGTGGGCAAAAAGTAAGGTGAATTTATTTGTCAAACTTCGCGGGATTAAAATTTCGCTCTAGTTATTTTTTTCATGAGCTGGCAGCACTGTTAATAATATCTGGGCCAACTTTCATGTGAATGTTATTATCAGTAATACATTTACGCTTGTGTTTACCAAACTACCAAGAGTGCATTTTTCGATTTGTACAATGTCTGATTTGATTGAGCAGAGAAGTACCATCAAATTTTGTTTGCGGAATGAAATTTCGGCTGCGGAAACGTTTAGCATGTTGCAGAAGGTATTTGGTGATTTGACCATGTCGCAGAAAAATGTTTATAAGTGGTACAAAGACTTCAAAGAGGGTCGAGAACGTGTTGATGACTTGGAGCGCTCCGGACGACCATCGACGTCAACAGATGACCAACACGTCAATAAAGTGAAGGAGTTAGTGCTCAAAAATCGTCGGTTGACTGTTAAAGACCTTACTGATATGATCGGAATATCAGAAGGATCTGTGAAAACCATTTTGAAAGACCATTTGGGCCTACGAAAAGTCAAATCTCGTTTGGTACCGAAAACTCTCAATTTCTTGGAAAAAAGTCGTCGCGTAGATGTGTATGAAGCAATGCTTTCAGACTATCAGGACAAGCTCAAATGCATCATTACGGGAGATGAGACTTGGATTTATGCTTACGACCCTGAAACAATCGACCAATCAAGCGAATATCGTGCTAAAGGCGAGGCCTTTTCGGTCTGGCACATCAGCACGTCAAAGTCGTTCAAAAATAAAGGTCATTATGACAGTTTTTTTCGATTTTCGTGGTGTGGTGCACTATGAATTGCTTCCACCTGGCCAAACTGTTAATAAGCAGTATTATTTGAGCGTTATGCGTCGTTTACGTGAAGCAATTCGTCTAATAAGACCAGAATTATGGGCCAACAACTTTGGTTTTTGCATCACGATAATGCACCGTCTCACACTGCACTCGTTCTTCGTGACTATTTCGCCAAAAATTCCACGCATATCGTTCCGCAACCACCGTATTCGCCTGATTTGGCTCCGTGTGACTTCTGGCTATTCCCAAAACTCAAGAGACCACTCCGGGGAACGCGTTTCGAGTCGATTGAGGAGATAAAAGCTGAATCGAAGAAGGTGCTGATGGCTATACCGTAAATGGACTATTTGGCATGTTTCGGGGATTGGAAAAATCGTTGGCATAAGTGTATTTCATCGAGAAGGGATTATTTTGAAATTGATTTACAAGAATAAATAAAGATTTTTCATTTTACAACCAAATTCACCTTACTTTTTGCCCAAAGTAGTATATACCTTTTGGAGTATCAAATATCGTTGTGTAAATGATTTAAGCTCTTATCAAACAAATAGTAAATGTGCGTTATTTTATAAATATTTTAAAATTTTCTTTGACTGTTTTTCTTGTAATTTTGCAAAATGTTTGCTGGCAACTCTTAGTAGAGAGGTAGCACCGGTCACAGAATGCAGCGGATATGTATAAAAAAACATTATCCCATATATTTGATCGGTCCAGCTGACTTGTTCAGTGATTTTATGTCATGTTAGCTGAAGTATATGAAGAAATATTATCAAACATGTTCTTCGTAAACGTGCAGTGCAGTTTTGGTATCGCCTGTTAATGTCAAAATATGTACGCATAAAAATAGAGGGATAGGAAATACAAACATTCAAATGAAAATAAACGCGTACTTTGTAAAAAAGCTTAATTCGATGTTGCTTGTCTAAAAAATTCTCAACTGTTTAAAAATTAGGCGGCGCAATGAATAACTGTTTTACTAAAGACAAAAATACCAGAAAAAGAAATTGATTTTGAGTGATGAAAATTTGTGTTTTGACCCTTACGCGCTTTATTGCTTATCTGTATATGTATATACTGCAGGTGTCTAGTTCATAGGTGTTAAATATGACTGACCTATGGCGCCATTTGCAAAAATTATAAATTCTCCGATAGGGTGATTAATTTTGTACATAATCAATGATAACTTATACACATGTTTAAAACTTCGTAACTGCTGTTTTAGTATACCTATTTCAGTTGGTACCTTTTTAAATACGAGTGTAAAGTCTTTTTTTCGCTTTTATGTTTCGATAACTTTCTTAATTCCAATATTCTCCAAAATAATAAATGATACAACCTTACATTAGCAAAGTTATGGCATTATTTAATTTTATTAACCCATGTTGCTTTGTAAATAGTATACCAAATACTTATACAATACAAAAATATATCTAACATACATTTTTTTTTCAAATTCGTCTATCCCAGCTCCTTTTGACTTAGTCTTATGAGCCCTGCTGGCCCACTCGTTACACACCTATAATTTTCTGATATACGCGTGTGTACTTAATTACATTACGTCCTATAAAAATCTAAACTGTTTGGCTTAATTTGTCACAATCATGCTCTAAGCAATAATTTTGGAAAACTTATGCAAATTATCAGTAATTGAAAGACTTGTTGCATCGAGTCAACATTAAAAAATGCATACAATTTATTCGGGTTTTCACATGTAACAAAAACTTTTTGTTTAACTTTAACAAATATCTACTTATTTTCTTTCATCGAATCAATACAAATCTGTGTGTATACAATGCGAAGGTACTTTACGGTTAGGGTACTTTCGTTTGTCTCATATATTACTTACATATATATATTTAAAACACATTCGTACATCATTTGTATTCGCGAAAGTAACTTACGCAAGCAAAGCCTTTGTTGATGTCGTCTCTGTCATCATTTCTGCCCTAGAACCATAGTCTCTGAGCCTGTGGTACGCTGATGATGCCCCTTGGGAAGCATTGACAATCTTGGAAATTGTATTTATGTATCTGTGCACATTATTTGCCTTTACTGAAAACGAGTCAGCTAACGGAGAACGCTTGTTATTTTGAGAGTCATGGTGTATAGTATGATATTCTCGTATCAAAGCAAAATTTGACGGGGTTGCTAGGGGTGAGTAGTCGCTGCTGAGCATTGCAATTTTCGGCCGACAGGCTGGCAACTAATTCAAAAAACAACAAACAAATTTTCGGTGACATAGGCACTAACTTTCTGCTTCGTTTACACTTTCGGTTCGGCAAGTGTGGAAATTAAATGAAAGTGGAGATGGTGTAATATGTATTTCAGATATCCCAAACGATTATAATAGCAACAACACATCATACGCTTCGCATATTTATGTTTTGCTCCCGACTCACTAAAAATAAAAAATAGGTTTTAATATTTCAATAAGTGGTAATGAAATATGAAACATATAGGAATAAAGCTTCTGATGCCGGAAACGGGACGGATCAAAGTGGAGTATTGAGTATGCTGTATTCGACAATCGGCCGCCCTAACATTCGGTTATTTAGAGTAGGAGAGAGATATACGTATATGCTCATGTATGTATCAGAGTGGGCATGTAGATATACCGGGTGATTTTTTAGCTATTATCTTTTTAAACAGTTGGTTTAAACGCTTCTTCCATTTTATGGTCAGTTTAATTGACCCACTGAAGCGGCTATTCTAGCTATTGTGACTAAATTTAGAGCCAAATTTACATTATTGGACATCAAACCACCAACACGCTTACGTAGAGTGCGAACTGAAGAAAATATCGCAGCTGTATCGGCCAGTGTTAATGATGACCATCAATTATCGATTCGTCGCCGTTCGCATCAATTGGATTATTTTTTGTGGGGCTATGTTAAACCTCATGTCTATTCAGACAAGTCTGCTTCAATTAACGTATTGAAAGACAACATTAAAGCATTTATATGTGAGATACCGGCCGAAACATTGGAAAGAGTATGCCAAAATTGGATTAAGGGGATGGACCATTTGAACCGCAGTCGCGGTCAACATTTGCATGAAATAATCTTCAAACATTAAATTATATGGACTGTACTATCGATTTAAATAAAAATTTCATGCATTTTTCTGAATTTTATGTGTGTTTTTTTTGAAAAATTTTCCTATAGCTCTTAAAAAAGCACCCTATACATAGACACATATTTTTATTTGGGCTACAGATTTATGGGCGTATATATGCATGTAAATAAGCACATATGGGCATTCCTCGCAACGAAACAGTGACATTTCGATTGTGCGATGTCGCTTTTAGTTTCCTTCGCAATGCCAACTTTAGCTACGTTGGTGTCGGTTTTGCTGTTGTACCGCGCATTATCACCTGTCACATGTGGTTGAAATATGTTTCAAGTTATTCCCATTGTCGCTCTTTATTGAAAATTTAATGGGTTCGTCATCGCGTTTATTCGAAGGATCACCGATTGCTGTTGGTGTATCCGCACAAATTGGATGTGTATTTATAACATATACATATGTATGTACACAATCGAGTTATGAATTATTAAACATAAAAAAAAAATATGAAAATATAATTATAGACGATGTGGAAACTTAAATTATTAAAAATATGATTATATACATATTTACCAAAAATCTAATAAAGGATATACCCACCAATTATTTACCCCAGCGCACATACAAACAACTCAAAAACAACTTTCGAAATTTGGAGCATATTTATGGTAGTGCTTCTGCCTTGCCTCCTTTTTAAACGACTTGGACTAAATTTAACTTTCTTTGATAAAGTTCTATAATACTTATGCATGTTTATGATTGGTTTCGTGCAAATATTGTACAAATTATACACATAATTTATTAAAAAATAGCTTTTCAATAATTTAGAACAATGCTGGTTTTTTTAAATATTAAATTATCACTACATTGAAACTGTTCCTTTCCGCATCTTCATTTAAAAGTTTGTCACGAAAAGAAAAATAATTTTGTGTATAATCAAAAATTAATGTTAAAAACTGTGGGAAAACAGTTGCAAAACCAATATTAAAAAATTAGTGAGCAAAAAGAAAATAATTTACATTAATGTGAAAATATTTTACATTAATCAAATAGTTTATAGGAAACAAATTTTACCTAATACAGGGTTTTTTAATAAGAGGTGTAATTTTGATATTCAAAGAAAAATATAAATGATCGGATGTTTATTTCATTATAAAGGGGACGGTATACCTTCCTCCTAATAGTGGAAAATAACATCAGGCAAATGAACACCACGATCATACTTACAGGACAATATCCTTTACATGAAATTTTCCATAACCAAATTGCGAAGTGGCTGCCCTATGCCCTCGACAGCGTCCATCTTTGAAGTCTTGAATCGACCCTGGGCTGTTGGCGGAAAAGTTCTCTTTCACGTGGCCCCAAAGGAAAAAGTCACAAGGTATTAAATCACAAGATCTCGGTGGCCCATTGTGATCACCTCTTCGAAAGATAACACGGTCCGGAAACTTTTCCGTAAAAGATCCATGGTTTCGTTGCTTGTGTGGCACGTAGCGCCGTCTTGTTGAAAATAAACGTTGTCCAGATCAATACCATCCTATTCTCGCCAAAAAAAATCGTCAATCATCTATCGATAGCGCAATCCACTCTCCTGTAACACCTGTTATTGGAAAAGCCTTAAAAAAGTGGAGCAGAGTGAATAACGGTCGTGAAAATAGCGTTGCCGAAATCTGCAACAAAGTTGAACAATTTTAATTTTTCATTAATACAGATAAATTAATTAATTGCGCTAACAGTACGGAATACTATTTTCGGAACTGTACCATACTGAAATATATTTTGATCTGAATACGTAATTATAGCCATCATACATGAAGTACCAATTCGAATTACTTTTAAATGAAGTTTTTTGGAAAAATCATTATTATAAAAATAACAAAGTACTTTCGGTAAGTGTATCTGTTAATCCAGATCTTGAAGCAAACACACGTTTTTAATATTTTTGTGAATTATCATTTTCAAATTATAAAGTAGAAACTTCCACTCGATCACCGATTTAACATTTGTGGAAATTGGGGCACTTTGGGCATATTCACTTTTCCAATTACCCTCATATAAAGGCAAAAAACACGAAGTTTTGAACCAACTTATTTTCTTTCTAAAACTTAATGCGAGAAAAATCATTTATTTCTGAGAAGATAGTCTTTCTTATCATATACTCACATCAAGTCACATAGGCGGGACTTAATACCAATTATATATTTATTCATTCTTTCGTATAACGCGCAGTACACATCCAATGAAATCGGAATAATTCAAACATAATCTGCTTCTAAACTCCCCACAAATCTCACAATACTTTTGGCTTCTCGCTGGCAAATGATTTCAGCTACGAGTAACAAAACGGAGGCTTTATACATACATACATATGCACTTATATACGAGTGTACATACATTTGTCGCAAGGCTGCGGTGATGTGCTGATGGGGTGTCGGGATTAGTTTGAAGCCAATTTATTTTATGCCTCGAAGCAAACATTTTGTTTACTTTCTAAAATATTTGAAATGAAGGAACGCTTGCTCTATCTCCAACATAGAATTGTAATGGAGGAGAAGAAACATGTGGCGTGCAGCGCTGGTGTGGCAGTCGTTTCATTAACAAAATTTGGTTGTCAGTTGCGGGCTCATTCTACGCGGAGATATGTATTACTTTTAAGGGCTGATGAGAATCTTTAGAAGAATGGTGGGGGGTTGTTTAAAAATGAACACAACTGCTACCCTGGAAGGAAATTTATAGCGCTGTGCCTGCGGCAGCACATGATACCGAAGATTTACGAACACACAAACGAGAAAAAACAGCAAAAGCGGCAACTGCAAAATGAACAAGGGAAGCGTTGTGTAAAGAAAAACAGCAGCACGTCTGAATCCACACTAGTTAGAAGTTACGCAATCAATTTTAAAGGCAGTCGCGAAATGGTATATGTAGAGGCGAGTATGTAACTGGGTGTTAGTTGAGTTGAGAGTACTATTGGGCAGCTTGTAGGTATGGAAGATTTGTAGTTTATATTTGGAAAAAAAGACTTTCGCTAGGTTGACGAATGGATGAAAGTGCCAGACGGCTGAAACAGAAGGCCTACAGCTGACAAAAGCACGACTTTATACATTAGTTTAACTCATTCTCTGTAGAAATACCCCTTAAGTTGAGAAAAAGGTTTATCAAATTTGGGCTGAATTATGTAATTGCAATGTGCGCCACATAAAATCCAAATATGCGGTAATCGAACACCAAAAATCAACTCCAGATACAAATTTTCCAGACACAAAAATGTATCTCCAAGTCAGATAAATGCGATTTTAATATGTAGGTTGGTATGTTGTGCCATTCAAAATAAAGTGCTTACAAAGTACAATACACGACATGACCAGACAATACATGACTAGAACTGTCAGTTTTTACTTTTTTAAGATTATTCGATAAGAATTTGCGAGAAACTGCGTTGTATGTATATATGTTTATATTAGTTTAGTAAAAACTAATAATTGCGGATAGGGGTAATTTTTACTAGCTCTGCTGACATTAACATAAAGAAAATGTAGCTATACATAAACCAATGTGCGAGCTCTTTTGCGAAAAGACTCGGATATGAATCGGATATGAATTTGGGTGCTGGGTGAATTTTTGATGAGGGTGGTAAAAAATTTAAACTATATATATAATACTTTCGTTTGTAATAAGCATCAGCAAGGCTTTTGAAATGAGCTATAAGGGAGAGTAACATTTCGTACAAATTTATATAAATATATATATATTTACATATATATAAGTAGTTAAATTGAAGTTTATTCAAGCCGTTCTTTCGAGTGTTTGAGTCGCACTTATTACTTCTAATAGAGACTTGATACAAAAACTCATCACCGGTTATTCGAACGTTGTTATATTGTTTTTTAGGTGTTTTCATTAATTATTGTTCGTTCCTTTCTCTTGCTCTACCATTTTGTCGCTTTACTCCGCTTTCAATTTTCGGTTTAATTGCGTACGGCTAACATTTGTTTGCTTTCACTTTCATAGCCTTGCAACGACGGGGAAAATGGCGGCAATTAAAATGAAATTAATTTCTTTCGGCGCGTGTAATTTCCCTACGAATTTTAATTATATTGCAAATATTGCTTTATACAAGTACAATTATTTGGGCTGAAGGGGTTAGAAACGTTATTTTAATTGTATTTTGCCCACCGTTTTGTTTTATTGCAGAATGTGTCAAAAGTTTGCCACGGAATTTCTTAATACAATGAGACAGTAGCTTTATTAAATTTAATCAAATCGATTATATATGCCCAGAACGGGCCTATGCCCGGGACTCTGTACGCATGCCTCACAATAGTAACAATGCGTTTCACTTACAGATTACAGAAGAAAGAACAAGAAAAATTGTCAAAGCAAATTATTTATTAAATTTCGCTGAAAATAACTTTAAGAATATTAGGGTTGGTGATGCAGTCGGGATATTAAGAAAAATGTATTGTATTTATAATTTTATTTGGTTCAAAATAGCTCGACCACAGTGCCATTTAGCGGATGTGTTTGTCTATGTTAGCTATCTAAAGAACGAACGTAAACTGGTAATTTGTTTTTGTACAGTTAAGTGAACTCAGTGGATATGTTTGAAAATTCAATAGATATGGAATTTTTATATTTTCTACATGTAAAAGTGGAAAGAAAAACTATAAAAAATTTAGTCGGTTTAGAATTTACTTTTAAGATGTGGCACGTGATGTGTTGAAAAATGAAATCTAGTACACTGTATTCAGTACCAATATTTTAAAACTTTTGAAATTTTGGTAAATTTATTGATCATGTATATTTCATGCTTTTTAACTAGAACCAGAAAAAAACTGTGTAAGAAACCTTTAAGAGAAGTTGATTTTCCCACAACACTTTGCATTAATTGCTATTTAGAAAACAACGCCTTACTGATAGTTTAAAAAAAATATGTTTCGGGGATTGGAAAAATCGTTGGCATAAGTGTATTTCATTGAGAGGGGATTATTTTGAAGGGGATGAAATTGATTTACAAGAATAAATAAAGATTTTTCATTTTACAACCAAATTCACCTTACTTTTTGCCCACAGTAGTATAATCGTGCAAAAAAAAAGAGTGAAAAAAGAGAATCAGGAGACAAGAAGATGCCTTTTCCGACTCGTTTCGTTAACAAAACTCTGCAACTGAAATTCTAAACGGCTTCTAATTACTTACAAAACTGCGACTTTCTGTCTTTATTTGTTCCTTGTTAAGTATTTATTTTTCAAATTCAGCCACCACATTAATTGAAAACCAGAGGTCTTTCATGTCAGTTTTCCCTCTGAAACACGATAACCTGTGATAACAAAAGTAAAAATATATTGTAGAATAATATTATATAGTATAATAAATAATATATTAAAATTAAATTAATTAAAAATTCCGATCTTCTTATATTCAAATGATCAAATGAATTAGTTGGATAAGGCATGGGTGTAGACGAAGATCTGTAAGCAAAATTTACCACAATATAAACTAAGGGATTTTCAACTTCTTTGGACAGTGAATGACTGAATTTATTTATTTTTACTGAACTGTTAATTATAAATACATGTGAATACAATTCAAAGTTAGTTAACAAAATTTTAACTTTGTCATTTTATTGTGAACTATTGGTGCTTATTATATTATATGTAGTTGTAAGTATGAACTCCTCTCGCTGGGCGGCACAGTTTTTTATAATATCATACAAATGTTGCAGCTTTGTCAGAGGCCAAAGGTGCTTCGATACAAAGGGTAGTAGCACTGAAAGACGTTCTTATTTCGAATACGAGCGATGAAAGTTCCTTACTCTGGCAAGCCCAGTAAAAAAATTACGTTTCTTTGGTTCTTCAGCAAGTATATTTACATATCAACACATCTCATAATATCTAATAATTGCCCCTTTTGAAACCTATCTACTTTCATCAGCATGAACTACTTCATTTCCAATGCTCAAAATTTCACTCTTCTAAAAAGCGAATACTTCAAACGCCGATTCCTTAACCTTTAATTCTTTCCCCAATCTAAGCAATATTGAAAAAATTATAAAATTCTTGAAATCAACGTATTTATATCAACATATTTGGAACATTGCAAGTATTACAAAAACTGAATCCACACAACTCAAAATTATATTTGAAATAAACTTAGTGAATGCGGTGTCGCAGCTAAGAATTACCATATGTTAGGAATTTTAATTCTAAGCTCTTTATTGAATAACTGAGTAAATAAATATTTTCACCTCTCTTTCACCAAAAAAAAGGAAGAGTGCAAAAAATTCGCTGTAAAATTTTTTGCCAATTTTTGGATTCGCCAATTTGGCTTCCTTCAGTAAGAAGTGTATCAATTGAAGTGCAATGAAGATATGTAAGACTGCTAGTTTGCCGTACAAATTTTTCTACCTTTGCTGTTCCAAATACCCTTCTGGACCGCAAAGCTTGTTGGTCAACTCAAACTGCGTATACTCCAAGCAATCAATCGCGCTTCAAAGTTTGACCGTCGAACAAGTTTTTAGACAAGAGCGCAATTGAAAATGGCTCATTAGAGCCATCACGTAGAAAAATGGTAACATTTTCGAATGACCACGATGAATTATTTCATTGCCTATAACAGGCTACAAAAACTCGGCTTTAGTGATGCCATTGTCACTGTTCCAGCAACGACAATTTCGATTGTTCGACATTGCAACTCGAACTTTTTCCAAACATTTCTGCTTTTCTGGCAATTGGTTTTCTTGTTAATGAACAGAAAATCTTCTAGGTATATCAGGTTCGTTGGTTTCACAGCTGAGTCTGGGTGTTTTGTTTAGAAGCGTGACATTATTGACGAATTTGTTTTCATCGTGTGATTCAGTGATATTACTCTCGATACTTTCGTCGAAATCTCTGGGAACGGTGTTGTTGCACTAAAATTAAATTCGAGAAGTTTTCTGTTTTTTCTTATGTTCCATCTAATTTTTTTCACGTTGAGGATTTTAATGCTATAACATCGGGTGACTGCACTACATATACTTCTCATACACGCGAAAATCAGCATGCGAAAAATACTAGAACTCTGTTGTAGAGTCTGAGTTTTTGGTTTTTCATCAGCATGTCAGAATATTTTAAAACGATTTTAAAATTTTAGGATTTAGTAAAATATTATAATTATAAATTTTTATGTAGACGTAAGGGTGTCTACTCAGAAGTAGAAGGGAGGATAATTCAAAAATGTTTTGTACTCAAAGTTAATATTTTGAAAACATATGAAAAGTGTATAATAATATACTTTAAAACGTTATGCATAAATATGCCTTTTAACTTTACACCAACATTAAGACTACAACTCCATTATAACGCCAATATGGATACAGGGTAGGTAGTAGGGTATGGATAACAGGTAGTATAGCATGTTTTACTAGCATCGTTTTTATACAAAGGGTAAAATCGAAGATATTTTGAATAATAATATCAGTCAAAATCTCGAACGTGCACAAAGACCTTCAAAAACCCATGGACGATGACGAAATCAAATATAGCTTTGAAAAATATTTTAAAACATTCCAGACCCACCCAAAACCTTGTGCTACTGCTCTCTAAATTAGGATTATGTTTACTTAAAGAAGATTCAGTAAATAAAGCCATGTACAAATGTAAATATTTAATTTAATTTAAAATTTGCCTATTAACTGAGAATTATCCATATTAATATATGTTTCTACAATTTTATAAAATATTGGTACTGGTTTCATTGTTAAAATGTTTACCTCTCGCATTCATGCAGAAACAATTTTAATTGTATGCTTCGGGCATATGAAGTTCGATCTTGACTGAGTATTTTTCTCACTGTTATCTCTTAGTCCATTTGAACGAAAACTGTTTAAATACTCCAACTAAGAAAAATTTGCAAAAGAAAAAAATAGTTCGAGTATGATTATTTCAACAGTTAAATAAAAAATATAGCATTCCTTAAAGGACAAGGAATAATTGAAGTGGTTTGCTATTACACAACACGCTAGTACCTGCAGCCATTAAAATATATATTCGATCAACTCAGTCGATCAACACATTGTTTTAAGTTGCAATGAAGTTCATTCAATGAAGGTGAGAGTAGTACTCAATCAATTTCGCCATGTATCTGCAACATTGCTGAGCATTTCTTCACTTAAGGCATGAAGAAGAAAATTGATTTACCAGATGAAGAAAATTTTAAGATTTACCAAATAGTTTGTCTTATCGAAATATAAAACAAAAGTCAGAAGTCATAAATAAGACCATACGAAAAGTTAGACCATACGGTGTATTACAGCCGTAGTCGAATGTGTTGCTGCCTAACTTCGAATCTCCGTGCAAGAAACATCAAAATGGTAGATAAGTTTTCCTAATAGCGGTTGCCCCTCGGGAACCAATGGCAAACTTCCGTGTGTATTTCTGCTATGAAAAAGCCCTTTATAAAAATAAACCGTCGTTCCTGTAGGACCCTCCATTTGCAACATCAAGACGCACTTCACAAATAGGATGAGGAGCTCGGCCAAACCAAAAAGGGTGTAAGCGCTAATTATACAGTCTGTCTAATTGAAGCATGAGCGGCAAAATTCAAGCTTAGAGTTCCGTTATAAACAAAAAAATGTAAATGCTAAATGTTAAATAGATGTACGCATTGCGTAATTTGCAAGTTTTGTAAGAAATTTAGGAAGCGTACGTTGTTTTTAGAAAATGAGTTCCGCGCATGAAAAACGATTTGGAGCAGTGTTTCTATGTACAAAATGCAAAGGTTCAAAAATGTCACGTGCATCTGGTGCAAAATTTTTGAAGAATTCGAAAACGTTTATAAATAAATGCGTCCAACAGAAATTAAAAATATTGACAACATTTCGAACGAGGCCAAAAACATACCCCTCCAATGCAAGATCAGAAGATCATTGATTTGTTTGTGACAAGGCCGAACTTATGGTTGTATAAAGTTGAAGCAAGTTTAAGGAAAAGTGGTATTAATGCATCCCAAGACACGTTGCGAGAACGTACACGCGCAACTGACCTAAAATTCCGAAACACATTGAAAAAACCGCTGCTCTCACACACACGTTGAACAAAGACTTATATGGGCTAAGGCAATTTAGAACGGAATTGGGCAAACATAATATTCACGGTAGCATCTTCCTTAGTTGCGTATGTCGGTGCCGAAAAAGGATTTGGTCGTTTATTTGTGTTAAACGTCAATTCAAATGCAGTTTTGATTAACTAAATTTATTAAAAAGTAATAATAGGTCTGATATGAAGATATATCGAAGAACTAGCCGACATTCGGCTTTACAAGCAGACAGCGATCCCACGCCTCGAAGTCGAAGATGTGTAGAGCTTAAACAACAAAATGATATTGAAGTGTTCGATAGGGTTTCACAGTTGCTAGATATCAACCCTATTTAAAATATTTGGGCAATAGTTAAGTAAAAACACGAATTAAAACAAATATGGACGTCCAAAAAGTTATCAAGGCGAATTCAGCTTATTTGGAGCCGATTACCTTCATAACGTGCGCAGAAATGAACACAAAGTATGACTTGAAGATGTGAAGCCATTATAGCAAATTATATAAATGTGTATAATAAATATTAAAAGCCCATAAAATGCAGTTTGTTTAAATCCAATTGGCCAAATAGTTTCCAAGTTATGGCGGTCATGCTTCCATTAGACAGACTGTATATACTTAAATATGAAAAGACTGGGCCCAGGTGGGCTAGTCCTTCTTCCTTCTCTCTCAAAGGGTCTGATAGTATACGTCCACCCTTATTTATTGAGCGATATCGAGGGCTACGCGAGGGAAATTTAAAAAAGTATTTCACTATTTGAGAGGAATGCAGCAACGAATTAATAATCATAGGGATTTATAAGAGAAAATTACAAATAAAGAAATTGTAAAGGAAGTTCTGTTTAGAGGATTGAGCATTTAGTCGAAATGCGGCATTTATATTTTATTTTTTGATTGGTATTCAACTGCCATTGTACGATGAGCGCTCCAAACGATATTCGATTTTTATATAAACACATGCTTGTATATGTAGGTATGTATGTAGGTATAAATACCCTGCGGGGAAAATTACTAGTTGTGATCTAGAGTAATACTAGCTCACTTTTCAGCGAAACTAGTCGTGTTTTATATTTTCAGCGAGTAATATTTTTAGCACGGCGATGTCCTACGAAATGTCAATTGTCCATCTACACATCCCCAAAATACCAGTTCATAATAGGATAAACAAAATATGCTAGTTCAATATGATTTTAAAAATATATAAAAGAATCATCCGTTTCATTCCATTCTACAGTTTTAATATATTTTATTTCGTATTGAAAGTGAATGCAAAACAGGCTTTATTTTTCGATTAAATGGAACTTCTTTCAGGTACAGTAATGGGTTAAAAATTTAAAAAGTAAATTAAAAAAAAAAAATAAAACAAATTCCTTAAAAATACTAATAAAGAAATAAAAGTTAAGGTATGCACTTTAGAAACATAAATAAAATTAATACTAGTTGAATTTTGGATCTATATTTGGTGTATTCGGTAGGTGCGAGGATTTTGTGCGATGACCCTATTTTGGAAAAACTGGTTTTATTAAGTGATTTTCTTAATTAGATTTCCGGTTTATCGGCGCTGGTAAAGCCTTTAAAATATATTATACTTATATTGATCTCGATACTATCGCTCAAACAACCGCATAGAAATTTTCATGCTCCTTGGCCTCTTTTTTTCGTGGATCCCGTCCATGTTGTACTCCATTGTTATATCGATGCTAACAAGTTTTTAAGATGTTTGCTGCAAGATTGCTTAAGCAGACTTCTTAGTGTAGAGATCTGTCATAGATAAACTTAATGCTTTAGATTCCGTTATTTTTGTGTGATCGAAATTAATACACACCATTATAGTATGGTTTTCCAGTACCACCTTTTCATTCATCTTAATTAAATCTTTTGTTAGAACCATTCGGATAATCTTGCCAACCTACCTCAAATCATTGCGAAGCTTTGGTGTGTCTAAAAAAATGAACTACTTTGCAGAAAAATTTATATTTACTACTGGTATTATTCTGGTCAATGACGAAGTATCATAGTATGATTGCTTCTACTAAGTACTAAAAACTGAACTAGAATATAATATTTAAATGCTAGTGTGACTTTTTCCTGCAGGGAATGTGAATGTGTAAGAATGTGAGCGTATTGGTTGTTGGTACCCTTAAGGAGCAGACACGTCAACTTAACTTTGTAGAAGTGATGATGGATTAACACACGACATCAGTTGCATATGAAATATAAACTCCATCCTTTGGCTAACGCTATTTGAGATAAATCAACCGAAAAGTGAGTAACAAAAGGCATAGGAAAAATATAATAAATTTGGGACATGTTTAGAATTTCTGATCAATTATATTACAATAACCCCTAACCTAATATATGCACTTTTGTATGAGCATTTTATTGATAAGCATATATACCTATATATACATTATATTTTCAGCCTAATATAAATACAGACCAATGCGTAATAGAAAAAATATTTATGTATATATATTAATTCCTTCCATTCAGTAGTGGGGCATATACATATATATATGTATATATATATATATAATTGGTGCTCACACTCTTTTTGGGTGTTTGCCGAGCTCCTCCTCCAATTTGTGGTATGCGTCTTGTTTCAAGCTGACTTCGAACGGCAGTAATTTTTTTTTGAGGGGTTTCTTCACGCAGGAAACACACTCGCAGGTTTGCCATTACTTGCCGAGGGGCTATCGCTATTAGAAACCACTTTTTCTTTATGTTGGTGTTTCACGGAGATTCGGATCTACGTTTTCCGAATTTGCAACGGTAGTCACTCACCAACCCATTCGGCTACGGCGTCCGCCGTAGTGGGGCATAGGGCCACATATAATAACTTAGAATTACACAATAGATTCATTACAAGAAAATCTTAAGTTCATTATTTAAAGCAACCTTTGTGAACAAGGGATCGAGGTCCGAAGAACTTGGCAGCTTGTTCAGAAAAAACAGCCTCCTCTTCATTGGTACATTGAATTAAAATTTTACTAGTTATTGTTACATACAGGGTGCGCCATCTTTTATGCTGAATAACTTTGTCTTTTACCAACCAATCGCCTTCAACATACATGTTTTCGATACGTCAATTCAGTACAATTTCAACCATGGACCACTTTACACCGAAACAACGCGCTGAAATAGTGATGCTATACATCGAAAATAGTCGTTCTATTGTTCTAACTCAACGCGCATATCACATAAAGTATCGCGACAAACAGGCACCGCCTGACAATACTATTCGTTGTTGGGTGTCGAATTTTCTTGAGCACGGGACAGTAGGAGATCGTCCACATGTCATTCATCAACGACTAAGACATTCCAATGAACTTGTTGAAGCAGTGAGGGAGAGCGTTGCCCAGGAGCCAAAGTATCATATCGTCGTCGTGCTCAGCATTTTGGCGTCAGTCAAACCATCATTGGGCCATATTTTTACCGAGAAAACGAAACGGTCCATGGAAACCGATATCGATGGATGTTATCTCATTATGTCTGCCCGCAAATGTGTGAGAAAGTTTTAAACGGTTACTGGTTTCAACAAGACGGTGTGCCATGTCACACTGCGAAAAGAGGTGACATCGACTAGCCCCTCATATCACCTGACTTAACCCCCCCGGACTTATTTTTGTGGAGTTATCTGAAAAGCAAGGTCTACGCCAACAAGCCGCCGACTATTGACCAGCTTAAGGTAAACATTCGTGCCGAAATCGATGCTATAAAACCCCAAACGCTTGACAAGATGATGACAAACGCAGAAAAAAGATCGCAGTTTGTGACTGCTAATAAAGGTGACCACTTGATTGATATTGTATTAAAAAAATAGTTTCAATAACTTGTAAATAACCAAACGAAATATAGTAAAAATACCTCACTTATACAAATCAGTTGTTTTTTTTTTTAATTTATTCAATGTTTTCATACTGACACAAAAGATGGCGCACTCTGTGCATATAATATAGGTATGTATTTATACATACATGCCTGCATATATCCGCAGCGACCACGAGTTACATGGATCATTCGATCAGTCCAATAAATTGTTGTTAAGCGCGCATATGTCAAGTTGCGCCGTCTTGTCATTCGCCTCCTTCCTCATTTCGAGCCAGTGCTTTACGAACTTCGCGAACAGATTTATTAACTTGCCGAACCTGACTGAAAAGAAATTTTAACGCGGTTTGCTATTCTCAACTGTCAAACTATAGTTATCGATATCAACAGCTTCTATGCAGCTAACAAACCCCTATTTAAGAGTCCATGTATGGTAGAAATGATCAGTTTGATAATCTGTGGCGAATTATTATATGTAATATTATGCGATTTTTTTCGAAACGGTACTTAATCAATTAATGCTGCTAACCAGTTTTAAAATAGATTTTTCAAAATTAGATACAAATTTCTGGGGATAAAATTAAAGTTATATTGTTGCAAAGAATCCGTGAGAAAACTGTCTGAAATGACATCACAGACTTGTAAAACAATTCAATGCCATTTTAACTCATCAAGAGAAGCAAAAATATTTTATATTGCATGCAATGAAGCAGCACTATAAATATTCACCTATAAACACTTTTTCTAAAATTAAACACAACACTTACAAACAAATCTTCAAAAACGGAATATTCAATGATAAAATTTCGAAGTCCTCCAGCGAGTCATTCAAAACTGGTGTTTACGGATGGCCGAATTACGGCGCAGTTGTGACCACCATTTGAAAGGGATTATCTTTAAAAATAAAAGCCATGAATGGTTCTACACAAAAATAAGAAAATTAAACAATTAATTTGAGTTTTCGTTGTTTTATTTCAATATAAAATCAAATACGTCTAAACTGATCACCCTTTACATGCACATTAGTGTCGGTCACAGAACTTCGCATTGAGATGGTTGAAATTGTTGTCTGCAGCTGCCCAAATTGTAGTACCACAATCAACAGCAAATGATTATAGTCTGTCAAGTCTTCGAAAGGGAGCATTAGTATTAGTTCAAGCAAATATGCACATAACCTTCCACCGGAATTTTAAAATTTATTATATTTTAAGACCTCCACTGACACACGTTATTCCAATAGACCTACATATTAAGAAGACGGCAACCATGAGTGCATTTAGGTTAAACAAAGCGGTCTCGGTGAGAACGGACTACATCGTCCCGACGGTAACTTTCAATAGGAATTTTGCCACTGTCTTTCTAACTAAGGAAGAATGGAATAAGGGATTCTCTCTAAACAACTTCGACAGTACAGTCTATACGGATGGAAGTAAAATGGGCTGCGGTGTTAGAGCTGGTATATACTCTCACAGACTTAAAATTGAAAAATCTGTGCGTCTCCCTAATACCAGCAGTGTCTTCCAGGCGGAAGTACTGGCAATTGGGGAAGCCTGTAGGCTACTAATCACAGATTTCTCTTTTAAGGGTAATCTCGCTATTCTCTCGGATAGCCAAGCTGCAATCCAGGCACTGGGTTCGGCCACAACAACCTCCAAAGTGGTGGAACAAAGTAGGAATAGCCTCACCATCTTGAGTGAAAACCATAAAGTTACCTTAATCTGGGTCCCGGGACATCGGAACATTGAAGGTAACGAAAAAGCAGATGAACTGGCAAGAGGGGGATCTGCCATGAATAACGCTCTTGCAGAATCGGTACTCACACCATTAGGTGCAGTCAAGAGTACAATTTCCCAAAAATACCTCCGAATCGCGGATTGTAGGTGGAAAGTCCAGACGAAATGCAAAATTAGCAGAACGTTATGGCCCACCTACAACCTCAAGCAATCGTCGGCATTAATAAGATTGAAACGACGGGACGCCTGGAGACTAACGGCAGTCATAACTGGCTTTTGGTCTATCGGAGAACAAGCAGCCAAAATGGGTATCCCTCACAATACATAATGTCACAGTTGTAAACAATAGGAGAAAAAGGAAACAATCTTCCATTTCCTCTGTGAATGCCCTGCCCTATGGAAGGACAGAATGTTAACCCTGGGCCAACCGCTGTTCGAGAATCTCGAACAACTATCTGGCTTAGACGTTAACAACCTAATAAGGTTCCTTAACCGCACAGACTGGATATAGTTATGCAGTAAATAACCGTTAAACAAGTTGGTAACGAGGATGTGGCAACAAAATGGCGCGGAAGCGCTAGTTGGATTCTGGAAGAATCACCACTTTAACCAACCAAGACCTCCACCAAAATATTTCAAAAATTTATTAAAATGTTCAGGAGCTGGACCGACTTAAAAAATCGATTTTTTTATAAATAAAATGAGTTTTGAAAAATAATTTTTCGACAAAGTAATCTCAATTGTTAGGAAAATTTATGCTTAGAAATGTTTAAACATCAAAATAATAAGATTTTTGGTAGTACGAGTTATTTAAAATCGACCAGCTCAAATGAATCTCAAATGTTTTCGGAAATATTTTGGCGGAATTCTTAAAATATACTAAACCTTATAATTCCGTTAGGAAATCGGTATGTTGTTAGGACCGATGATGTCAATATCATGGGCATACGCCAACAATTGTACGCTCTTATAAAAAATTGTGCCTGAGCGATTAAGTTCTCCAACAAGTTACAGGACAGCGAGTCACCCTGTGTGAAACCTCGTTTGGTATCAAACGGCTCGGAGAGGTCCTTCCCAATTCTGACGGCGCTGCTGGTATTAAGCAACGTCATCTTGCATAGCCGTATTAGTTTTGCGGGGATATCAAATTCAGACATCGCGGCATACAGGTAACTCCTTTTCATACAGCTTTGAAGTCGACGAAAAGATGGTGTGCGTCGATTCTCCTTCCATGGGTCTTTTCCAAGATTTGGCGTATTGTGAAAATCTGGTCGATGGTAGACTTTCCAGGTCCAAAGCCACACTGATAAGGTTGACGTCAACCAACTGATTGGACCATTATTTTAACTTTTGTGGCACATTTGTTTTGGTTTATGCAAACTGTGTACAGCGGCAAATGGCCAAAATGTGCAGTCTTCAATTCAACACTCTACATTGCCCCGTTTTTGTGCATTGCAAAGGCTGTTTTTTAATTACTTTTTTTTGGCTTAGCTTTTCAGATGAAGTTACTTGAGCTGAAGCATTCAGCAATCAGCTGCTTGGGGTATGTATAAGTTCTCAAAAAAATGTTGCGCCGTTGGTCGAGTTATATGTTGCTCGTTTGGTTGATTATACTTCGTGGTTTTATAATTCTCCGCATTCGTAAAATTCTCCATCCAAATGTGCTCATCTATCGCATCTACATATATAGACTGATTATTTTTTATCGTTTTGTTGTAGAAAAATATAAGCACGGAGAGCTCTAACTAAAATCAAATACTAATACCACCAAATGTGGCTTTCTAATTCATCTCTCGAATGTTTCACTGCAAGGTTTGCATATTATAAAATATAATAACATACACCACGAAACCCTGAAATTCATGCCATTCGTGTTGCCAAAAAGAAAGAAAAGAAAGCTCTTGTCGTGTTTTTTATTACAGTATCCAACATTCCAGGTAAGTGTCCTGCCAAGCACCATCAGTTTGTGCAGTTATCGACAACTTTTTCTTGTTGTCCCACTTTAGTGTAACACGCAAAGCTTGCTGCATGATCTTAAATATCGATTTTTCATCTGCATAATCTTGTGTGATAAAGTCTTTGATGTTCGTAGAAATTATTGAATGAAGAGTTCGTCTATGATCAAGATTCTTATAACTGATTACTGATTACTCTATCATCAATTAATGATTGATTTTAAATATGGCTTCTTGTAGAGCCTGATATATTGATTACTGGGAGGAAAAACTACTAAAATTACAATAAAACTACAAAGGGGTACAGCTTCATAGGTATTTTCTTTTAAATGGCTATGCAGATGACTGCAGATGTGCTTGGTTAACAAAAAAAAAACTGGCTCTTATAGATATTTTTATCTCCTCCCACAAGTATGCTTAATGATGTTATCTTACAGAATGAAGGATCCTACTGCTTTATGCAACTTTCGGATGCGAATAGTCTTAAAGAGAAACTTTCACTGCAGAAAAGCACTCGGAGGTTTTTTATTCTCTGTTGAGGGTCCCCCGGCATTTGAAAAAAATTGTTTCTATCTTTAGTTATTTTATACACGTAGTGGGCTTCGAACCCGGAATCAAACGTCTTTTAGTCACGCCCAAAACCACACGATTACCCCAATTTCCCGATTCATATTTGTGCTATTTTACTATTATGACTGAGAAAATATTGCTTGCGTAATAAAGTGATTACGGAATCAAAGATAAATTTCCTGCTAAGTTATTAAAATTTTAGGAACACGTTTTTCGAATGTATTTCTTAGCAAAAATAAGAAGCGACGTGTTGGTTGGATGTTACGAATACTTCACGCGCACATCAAGAGTCTCCTTAGGTATATATGTATATGGCTGTACGTAAGAAGAAGTGCCATTATTGCACTCACTAAATTGCAACGAATGGACTTCTATTTCAGGACACCACAATAAGCTCGGCAGCGTAATCGGCGAAATGAAAGTAGATTGCGTGGAAGTTCATTTGCATTTTGAATGTAAAATGCAATAATAATAATAATGTCGAATTGGAATCGGATAAACAAACAAAGGCAAGCTTGATATGCCAAAGCCGGATGCTTATTTGGTTAGGCTGCTAAAGCGGTTCAACATGTTGAAAATTGCGTTTTTACCTTCCTTTTAGTTGTGCTACAATGTTGCTAGTGGTAGAGAGGAAGTTTAAAGCATTAAATATGTTAGTAAACATGATTGGCGAAAGAGGTTTTAATTGAAGGTGCGCCGCTTGTAGTGCGCCCGGTTAAGCAGCACCGAGTTTGATGCATCGAAGGCGATGGATATACCTCCATATGCATATATATATGTATATGTACATGTATGTGTGTATATATGTATATGTATATGAATATTGCGCCATTTTGCTAACCTTTGACGATTCGCCATTAACTCTGCCTCTCGACATTGCCAACCAAGCGTCGTAAGATGGCCTAATCTGCACATACATACATGCTTTCATATGCAACACTCATTCATTGTGTAAGTTCTAGTTGCGGGTTGTTACTATTGTTATTGTCGATTGGCGTGATAAGCGACGTGTGGTATAGACTGTATTTCGCGCTCATTTGTAATTCAATGAGGCGAAATGAAATGTGCTATGTGCAGTGAGGAAGGTTGAATAACCAAATCGTCGTCTGTCGCGTTTGCTAGGCATGCAATTGACTAGTTAGCGGCCGGCTACAACAATGTTGCAGCCAAAGCGAAGCAGAATATTAATTGCATTTTATAGACTTGCTTCTCACTGTTGACGCATTTGCATTTTCGCATTTTTGCATTTTTAATGTCGCATACTAAAAATGCGATTTACAATAGTCCGCAGCAGCTAGTATCTGCAAGCATGAGGCATGCTTGCGCTACTCTTCACGCCCTTCAGCATGATAGGCTACTCACGCCATAAGTGATAATAATTTATTGATACAAGCTTCTATTGTACATAAATAGCAGAATGGTTGGAAAATACGCGGAACTCGTTTGTACATCCATATGTACTAACATTGTTTTCAGTAATGAAATTTTCTAATATATAATTACAGTCAAAGTTATTTATTTACCTTCTTAGATCGGCCTATACGCAAGTTTCCAATCCGGCTGCAAAGTGACTAGATTGAAGTAAAGTAAACCGGACTCCATAAAATTGTGAGCGCTATCCCTGTAAATTTCTGGTAGCTAGACTACTCTTCTCTGCTATGGCACCTATTCGAAGCTAGCGATTGAATTTAGCAAACCTTTGAATTAGCAGGCTGCGAACTGCAAATAGAAAAATTATCATGAAATCTGTCGTGAACAAGTTGTGAAGGAGGGGAACCAATTTTCAATCAGTAAATTCTTCCCATAAGGATGTTTCGGCTTTCACTAAACTAATTAATATCCCCTGGAACCCATATTTTGTGTGACAAGGCAGGCCTGGTCAAAAAGCGGTGAAATACCGTGGATATGGAAACAATTTTTCGCCCTCGTAAGAGAGATGTCACTTCTGATACTATTTTTGTGTTCGCTCGCTAACATTTGAAGCGTAAATATCCGTTTTTATCTGACGTCGAAAATATCTACGTACGCCCCGAAAAAACCGTATTTGTGGGAAGTCATACTTCATTATTACCTTTTTTAACAAAAGTGCAGCTGAGACGACTCGTTAATTGATCAATATTTACAGAAATCATATACAACTTGTAAAGAGTATTTTCGACGCTTCTAAAGTGGCAATTTCCACGTGAGTGATAAAGATCGTGAAGGGGCACCGAAAAAATT